>NW_027263388.1:0-32500 GCF_902827115.2 Pseudochaenichthys georgianus
CAACATTGATTTTCTCTCTGGCTTCTTGATATAGGGTTCTGTGATTGAGTTTCACCTCTGGCCCGGCAGCCTCCGGGTGAGCCCGAAGCCACTTTGCTGCATGGCGGTAGTGCCATGGCTGCTGTTCCGCCCTGGGCCCCAAATTGCTCCAGGCCATAAGCTCTCTTGCTTGATAAGAAAAGAAAAGGCGGATAAAAAAACCAGAAGGATGTACTACTGGGCCTGATACTTCCCTACATAAGGTTGAAACAAAGATGCAGTCCATCTTCAGAGTTCAATGTGGTACATCTCTCCCCCCTGCTTCGACCCCAGCCAGCATGCGGCCTCTTGCCACATACTCATATCTCCCACCCCATATGAAGCCAAACAAGAGGCGCATGAGAGTCCTCCTCATGCTGACCGGCAACGGATATATGTATGCGAGATATACGAGGGATGGCAATATATCTACCTTCAGCACTACTACCTTCCCTATGAAGGTCAACTGCCTACTCTTCCAGAGTGACACTTTCCTCTCTACGACCTCAAGCCGTCTTGCCCAACTCAGGGTAGCACTTTTAGTAAACTCAAACCTGACCCCCATAACTTTTATAGGCCCTGGGCAGCAAGCAAGACCCCCTGGCACATCCATCCTTTCTCTCCATTTCCCAAAAAACTTCACAGAGGACTTTGCACAATTAAGCTTGGAACCGGATGCCCTGCCGAAGTCCTCCATGATTTGCAGCGAACGAATAAGGCACTCATCCCTATCAAGCAGCAAAGTGGTGTCATCTGCATACTGGGACAGTTTCACCCGTAACCCTCCACTGCCAGGCACTATAAACCCTCTGACCCCTGTGTCGGCCCTGATGGCTGCAGCCAAAGGCTCCATATAGAGCACATATAGCAGTGGTGAGAGAGGGCACCCTTGTCTCACACCTGATTGTAACCGGAAAACATCGCCTAGGTATCCGTTCACTACTACCCTGCTCCCCACGTCCATGTATAATGTGCGCAACCACCTTATAAAGACTTTACCAAAACCTAGCCTCTCCAATATGCTGAACATAAAATTCCACTGCACCCTGTCGAACGCCTTGGTTTGGTCAAGAGCAACCAGCATGAGTGGCAGGTTTCTGTCCTCTGCCCAAGCTATCGCATCCCTTAGGAGCTGCAGGTTCCATCTTGTTGAACGCCCTGGCACTGCACATGTCTGATCAACATGAACCAAATGGGGCATTGCTTCGCCTAGCCTATCAGTGAGTACTTTTGCCAGAAGTTTATAATCCACACATAGCATGGTCAAAGGTCGCCAGTTGCCTATTTCAGTGCGATCTCCCTTCTTATACAGGAGGGAGATCACCCCGGTGGCTAAAGACCCGCTCATTTCTCCTGCCTGCAGCACCTCTGTCAGAACCTCCAACAATACTGGCCCTAGTATGCTCCAGAACTTTGCATACAATTCTACAGGTAAGCCATCGATTCCTGGCACCTTACCGTTGTTCATTCTGTTGAGCGCACCCTCCAATTCGCTAACCGTTAGCGGGAGCTCTAAAGCCTGCACTATGTCCCCTGGAACCTGGCGCTCAAGCAGTTCCAGGAAATCATCCCCTCTTCCCACATCTTTCTCCTTGAAACTGTCCCTGAAATGATCTGTGGCAACCCTCACCACCTGGCCCTCTTCGGTCACAACAATACCCTGACTGTCCCTAAACCCTGTCACCACCTGCCTTGCTTTTTTTCCCCGTACCGAGCTGAAAAAAGCAGCAGAACATGTTTCTGACTGCTCAATGAACTCTGACCGTGATCTCGCCAGGAAAGCCCGGGCCTTGCCTTCAGCGACATGTCTGAGCCTTGCCTTCAAAGAATCGCATACATCTTGATTCATAGTGGAACCACAGTTCCCCTTTGCGTACTCACGCTCTAGGAGTCGCTGCAGATGAGACACCTCCCTCTTTGACTGTCTTGCCTTCCGTTTGCAATAACCTAAGCAGAAGGTCTTAATTCTGTTCTTGGCTACCTCCCACCACTCTAGTATCCCCTGACACAGCGGTTTGAGGCCCAACACTCCCTTAAAAAACAAAGGGAACTGTTGGTTGAAAAGCTTTTCCTCCAAAACACTGACATTTAGGCACCAGTAACCAGGCCCAAACGTTTGTGCATCCAAATCTACTCGAAACAGCAGGCCATCGTGGTCAGAAAAGAAAACAGGGATGGTCCTACCTGTGATCAGGTTTAATGACCTGGAAAAAAACAAATAGTCCAAACGTTTTGCCACGCCTCTTGAGTTACGCCACGTTGGGCTGTCTATGTGTGGCTCGACCCCCTTACCCCCATCTACCAACCCACATCTAACCATGAGTTGTGAAATATACTGGTCGCTGGCATCCCCTCCCCTCCCCAGCTCAACGTTAAAATCCCCCCCTATAATTACCTGTCTATTGGTAACAAGAAAAGGCTCCACTGATGTAAACAGATTAGTGCGCTCTGCTGGCGCCTGTGGTCCATATACCACAATGACCCGCAGCTTCCTTATTCCCCATACGATGTCTGCCCCTATTGCCCTGCCCTGGTCAATAACAAAAACATCCTCCACCCTTATTTCCTTATAACAAAACAAAATCCCAACCCCCGTAGAGTGAACCCCCCCTACACTCCAAATTGAGTCCCCTTTCGTCCACTCCCTTGAAAACATTCCCACATCCCCCATGTCTCTCAGATGGACCTCTTGCAAAAAAACTATGGCTACATGCAAAGTGCCTACAAAATCAAAAACAGTCCTTCTTTTAACAGTGTTCCTCATTCCTCTCACATTCAAAGTGAGAACATCAAAATAACTTGTCATGAGGATGTAATGTTAAGCCTTAGCAAAGAAAAAATTACCCACTCAATGTTCACGATGCATAGGGGTCGTCACTGTCCATCTGGTCGGCCCATAACACGGGAAGCATACTTGAAGAGGTGGAGGGACACACCGCGCCTCCTTGTGTGTCATCCCCCAAGGGAGGTGGTTGCAGCAGTGGTTCAGCAGTTAGCTCCCGGACCAGTGGCAACCCTGATGGGAGCACAGCCCCTACAACCCCTGGGTCCTCCTCCTTCGTCCCTCAACCCAAACCATGGCCTTCGTCCACTTTGCCCCTCCCCTGGTCACTGTCCTTCACTGGTCCCTCCCTCTTCTGCTGCCCATCTCCTTCACCCACCGCCGCAACCACCTCTTTGGCCTGCACCTTCCTCCTCGTTCCCTCAGTCTTTGACCTTTTGTTGTCTCCGATCTGCGAGCAGTCCCCATTGTCTGCTGAAACCTCTGTTCCGAAAGCCTCCGCTATTTTACGTGCCCCAGTCTTGACACCCACCTCGGCTGCTACAGTTGAGTCTGTAATCCCCACAGGGCCTTTGTCCACGCTGTCAGCCCCCGAGCCGCCTCCTGGTCCCTGCTCCACTGTCACGGTCCCCCCCGTGCTCTCTGAAAACATAGCCTTCTGGCACTGAATAAGCCCTTCCAGAAGGTCCTCGAACTCCGTTTCCTTCCGGTTTTTGGCCCTGGCTACCTCCGCAAACGTCCTCCTGCGCTCGGGACAGCTTCGGTATAGATGGTCGATCCCACCGCAGCCATGGCAGGCCTTTGGCACTGTACAGTCTTTGGCCTCATGTCCTCTTTGGCCACAAAACCGGCAGCTGGCGCCGCTGCACCCTCCATCCACATAGCCTGATTGTCTGCATCGCCTGCAGAAAGCTGGCTGGCGCGGGTAGAATAGGTACCCTCAATCTGCTCCAAGGCTGAAGGAGGCAGGCGGGTGCTTGAGGCCGTCAAAACTCTCTGGATCATATTTAAGAAGCACCTGGAACTGCCTTCGACCTGTCCAGATCCCCATGGTGTCCTTGACATGCCTTGCTGCAGTTAGCACTTCCCCATACAGCCTCAACAAATCAGTCAGCGCTTTGTCAGTCACAAAGGGATTAAACAGGTGGACCTTGATTGTCCTGAAATTTGGTCTGTCTAAATTTAAAATCTTGTAGCAGGCTAGCGGCTTTAGCATAGCAGCAGCAACACAGTCCTTAGCAACTTTCGTGTATACTTGCTCGTCCTTTAGGGTGACGTCAAAAGCCTTCTCCTGCTGGTTCCATTGTAGGCAGTAGATGGCATCGACCTTCAGATTTAGCTGCTCCATGATGACTTTCCTGCAGAACCATGTCCTCGACACGACATCTTCCACCGCAACAACTGCCTGAAAACGCAGTGTGAATCTCAGCCCGACTCTTGGGATCGGCTGACCATCATCGGCCCTCCCGGCCATCGCTCCTTTCTCCTCGCGATTCGAAATGTCCTTCCTGGAAAAAATGATAAGAACAGATACTACACTTGATCTTAGCCAAAAGGCCGAGAAGCGATGACCCTTAAAGTTTGCTGCGGGAGACGGACTCGTTGCGCAGTCGCCGCAGGTCTTGGTGCGGCTCTTTTGACCTGGGGTAACAGAGGCGCTGGGTAACTTGGATCGCCCAGGTGCTAATGACTGCTCAGCCAAATGGCCAAGCCTACCAAAAATAGGTTGAACTCGTAGGCGTTCCTCTCCACGGAAGTCTTTAGTAGGCGAAAGACTTTTACGCTTTGAAGAGAAACCAGAGTTATTGTGGAGGCCGTCCTCGAGAACAGACACCACCATAGTTGTCCCAGTCCAAGCCCTCGCGGTGGCCCTCGCTTGGTTTTCCACATCCCAGGCCACACCCTTTCCCCCAGCTGCGCTAGCATGGTTCGTGGCTCTCACCTGTGGCTTCTTTGGCATTGAGTCCAAAAAAGACCCCTGCTGCTCTGCTGCACTTTGTGCTGCACTGTGTGCCCCCAATTGGAACCTATCTCTTTAGTAATACGCTTGAGTTGTGTGGAATGTTATACGTGCTGACTCCGCGGCATTAGAAAACACTAATTTGATGCTAAACATCAAATCCATTTAAGGGATGTAGAATGTAGAATGTCTTTACGGATATAGATCTTATAATGAAATATAGAAGCGTGGTTGCTTGAAAAACAGTCTTTGTTGGCTGAACTTTTCGCCTCAACTGCCCTATGGTGGCTTTATAATTCAGCATTGGTGGTTCAGTGGTAGAATTCTCACCTGCCACGTGGGAGACCCGGGTCCGATTCCCGGCCAATGCAATAGACAGTTCTGTGTTGTCTGAAAATAAAGTATAATGCACCACTTGGACTCTGCTAAAACAAACACACAGGTCTTTGGAGTGTACAAGTAAAGAGGGAAGTTCTCCATGCTGACTCCCAGTGATTTGAGAACTCAGTGAGATGCTCGACATCAAATCACTGTAAGGGATGACCGGTGGACTGTATCCCTTCTTAAATGACTTGGAGCATATAGAATATCTGTTGAACAATCCACCTTGTTGACCGTGCTGTTGACCTCGCCAGCGTAGTGGTAGTTAAGATGTCTTGTGAATGTGGGCAGATAAGTGGTATAATCTTTGTAAGCCAAGAGGAAAACTAGGTTCCCATTCTCCGCAAATGCAACATGGCTTCACTGTTGTTTGGAATCTGTACTAGCACACAATTAGAGAGTTTTACTATTGGTGGACGAAAGGCATTGAGTCCAAAAAAGACCCCTGCTGCTGTGGAACCGCCACGCCGTGTCCTTTGTCATTGCAAGACTGCCCTGTCTCTGACACATCCAACTCATACTTACCTGGCAGGGGAGATACCATGGTCACCAAGGTGGTTCACCCAGGGCGAGGCTCAGCCATTGCACACCGGCTATGTTGACCGCTGATCCGGGCGATCGGCCTTACTGGAGTGCAATTGCGAGGGACGCCATTGGACCGAATCTTTAGGAAAAGAAAAATTAAATTTGATGGGAGGGGACACTTTGAGATCATTTACATATTCACAGAATGCTAATGAGGATATTGGCTCCCTCGTGTGGTCTATTTTCACCAAATGTATTAATAACAGAGCACCTTGCATTTAATTGATAGCATTACTGTTTTCTGTCATTAATTGTATTATTATTCAAGTATATCATTGTTGTGATTTATTCCCATTACTGTTTATTCCCATTACTGTAGTTTTCAATCAGATGTGAGAATTGTTTCTTCTCCTAATGACATTTATTTACATGTCACTTCTATCTTTCTAAAGGCACAGACTTATTTTGTGTTATATGTATATTTGTACACATAATTCATGATATTTATTCATTAATGTACTTATTGTTTCCATTGAAATAAAGCTTATTTCATTGAAATGTGTCTTTTCTTCAGTGAGATATCTTTATGGATTTCCTTATGACTTGAGTCTGATTAAAGTGGTTTAACATTTCTGAGTCTGACTCAAGCAACTTAAGTATTTGCTTTTGGGCAAAGTCATCTGAACATTGTGTAGCCTACTGTGCAAGTAATGTGGCACTCTACCTTTGTCCCTATATTTAGATGAACAAATCCCCATTATTGCATTTAATAATTCATATTGTTACTGTAGCACTGACCACTTTATTGTATAAAGTGCATTCAATTGAAAACACCATAGTGCTACAGTTACATGATGTACAATTATAAACACAATTATTTAGTTACAAATAATACATTTCTCTATGATATCATAAATTAGAATGTAACAATTGCACTGATGGCCCTGTGTTTTTTGTCACCAATATTATATTCTAGTTAGCACTGCGTCCACGGCTATGGTCATGGCATGATAAGTACTGCTCTGTATTCCTAAAGTTTGACCTTTCTGGCAACATATTTAATTGATTCAGTATAAATGATGGCAACAGCATAAACTAAGGTAAACACAGGTTAAAAAGTTCAAGTGGATACAAATCAGATGCATGAAACACATTGACTTTAGCAGATCCCAGGATTTATTTGTCATCAGCAGGTATGAAACAAATGTTAGGTTATCAATGACATCTTGTAAACTAACATTTGTTGTTATACAAGTCAACAACAACAACAACAACAACAACAACAACAACAACAACAACAACAACAACGAGATCTCACTCCACTGCAGAAGAAGAAGAGGAATGATCCAGCTATTGAACCCAGTTGGATTCTTTAGGACTTTTTCTGAGCAACCATTCACCTTCATTGATTCAGTATAAAGGATGGCGACAGCAACAACATACACTAAGGTAAACACAGGTAAAAAAGCTCAAGTGGATACAAATATAGATGTACCATTATGTACAGGGAGGCTGTGGCGCAGTGCGTTGGTGTTGGGATCAGGGGAGCACAGGTTCAAACCCCACTGCCGTCAGCATGTCATTGTGTCCCTGGGCAAGACACTTCACCCCACAGTATTGAGTATGTAAGTCGCTTTGGATAAAAGCGTCTAACAAGTAACATGTAATGTACATAAAAGTATTTACACTTTTTACATTAATGACGTATATATAAATGAAAAGTATTTACAATATACATAATAAATATAAAACTCAACATGAAAAATAAAAATGATAACACAGCAAGTTGAAAAACATTTAAATGACTATTTACAATATTTACATAGCAACAGGTCATTGCTCCAAAGCGTCAACAACAGCTGTAAAATGGTTGTAACTGTTGTACACTGTGTTCTTCTCCAGCCCCTTTGAAGACGACATCATCTTCACAGGGCAGAAGACCTTGCGCCTGTACTTGTTATGCCCCTGGGTGGGTTGGCCACAGCACGTGCACGACGGCAGCTTTTGAACCCGGGACACTTTGGCTCCTACTCCCGAGGGCTCGTCTGTCGCCTTGCGCTTGTATAGCGTCGACCTCGCCCAGGATGCAGGACTGCACTCGGTAGGCATTGTCATTGTCGGGGGGACGGACGCACCCAGACCAGCCTGTGTGGCAGGCATTGAGGAGGGGCCAGCAACGGCTGGGGTAGGCTGACTGGCAGGCGGCAGGATGGGGCCAGGGAAAAGGGAGGGCACGGGTGGTCTGGCGACGGTACTTGTGGCAGGCAGTATGGGACGTCCAGCAGGCACGATGGGCCTTGTGGAGGGGCCAGCAATCGCCCAGGTTGCTGCGGATGGAGAGGGGGAGGGCAAAGGTGTGGGGGCTGGGGTCGGTCTTACCGACCGTTGCCGTGGCAGTGACACAGGTGGCGGCAGTGATGTTTGAGGCAGGATCATGTCCCTCCTTCCCTTCAACATTTTTGTCCCTGCCGTACTGGGTGTCGGCACATACTGCATCAGGGGGTAGTCTGGTGGAGGGAGGACTGCTGGCTGGTGTGGGGCTGGAGGCAAGTCGGCAGAGGAAACCGAAGTGGTCTTGGACAGCATCGCCGGCTGATCTGTCGCACGCAGGTTGAGGAGGCGCTCTTGAGCCCGGATGAAGTCCCGCACCGTCTTGACGTTGATCTTCGGCAGAGGAAAGCCAGCTTTGCAGAGGATCGGGTCGTCCACCAAAACCCGGTGCTGGATCCTCTCGCACGCCTTTAAGACGGTGGTCTTCTCGGGGCTCGTGCGCGAACCCTGCGGCGACCTCAGCGACAGCAGTTTGACCAGCGTGTACAGTAGCCTATTGTTCTGAGCGCTAATGTCTTGCTGTGCCGGTGCATAGCGTATGCCCATCTTCACACGCTGTATGACAGCAGCATCAACGAGGTCGTGGCACTTAGTGCGGCAGTACAGGGTGTTGCCCCAGTGCGTCCTGTACAACTCGTTGAACTGCTGCTGCCGTTTGTCGTGGTCCTCCACTTTGGTCCAGGCAGCCAGGATCGCGTTCCTCTGCTCGGTGACAAGGGACAGCTTGTCCTCGACGAGCCCAATGTCCACCAGCAGTGAGCAGAACCTCTCCAACTGTGGGTAGCCGGGAAGAGGGTTTTGACTGCAGGCATCCTCCTGTTAAAGAAATGACATAGAAAATGTGGTTACTTGAAATGGGTACATTGCCCATCAATCAGTGCATTTTAATTTCATTCTAGAAGACACCAAGTAACTTACAAAAGCGGGCGGGTTGACACTGGAGGTTTCGTCTGTGACGAGTGTGATGTGGGGCAGGATGGCATCCAGCACATGGTCTCCCTCACAATGTGACTCCCCGTCGCTCTGGTACGCCTCGTCTGCCTCGGGATCTGGAGTGGGCTGCCCGGGCTGAACTACCTCCTCATCTGGACCGGGGCCATCGTGGATGATGTCCTCCAGTGAAAAGGGCCCAGATTCACCAGTGCTCTGGCTGAAAAGGTACTCCAACCCCAGCAGCTCGTGGGAATCCACCTCAGCGGGGGCCCGGAAATTCTCCTCCACAGTCTCTCCGAACAGCTGCTGACAGCGGGCGTTGAGGCGGTGGATGAGAGGCGCCGAGTAGGTCCTGTGATGCCGTCCCTTGCCACCAAACACGGCATCGGAGCTCCTGTCGCAGTTCCATCGTGCGATGCCGCTAATCAGGTAAACCTGATACGGCCGTGTCGCACAATGGGGACCTGAGAAGAGGAGCACAGAGTCACGGAAAGCTTTTATTGTTGTGTAAATGTTAGTGTTTTATTGTTTACACCAAATCCATCATTAACAAAAAAGGAAAGAGATGGACAGAGATGTGACATCTACACACGTCTAAATTGTTTAAAAAAGCTTTGACATTTTGGTTATTACTGAGCTTGGGAAATGCTTATATTCAACCTGGAATAACACATAGCACCATTTTGAAGAGTACCATATTTGTATGCATAGGCCAATTGAAATGATTAATGTTCTCCTATTTCACATGTTCTATTTCAAGAAGATTCATTTGCTTTTAATTCCAACTGCTTTCCTGTTCATACGCTTTTTGAAATTGTGCTTTTTATTATTAGACGTGTATATTGTGTACTTCCTGGGATCATGTGAGGCAGAGACTTGTGGAATCCCTCCAGGCTGTTGCTTCCACGCAGACTTTTGTAGTAGGGCAGGTCCACACCGTTGATAGTTGTGGTGCGGGCCACCCTATACATAATCATGCCTGGTGGATCCTGGATGCACTCCAGGCGTCTCTGCTGCCCTACCCACATCTCATCAATGGCTGCTGTAAAGGCACATATACATATAGTTTGTTATTCTCACTTTATATGCTACATCATCTGTATTGAAGCTGCAATAATGTTTTTGTACGAGATCTTGTATATACCAGGTGTTTTAAAGAGGGTCACTCCACTCTGGTCCTGCCCAGCCGGGCCCTGCAGCTCCTCGATGGCCAGGTGGATGAGCCGGAACGTTTGCCGCGCTCCGAGCGTGACCCTCCGCACGTGGTGTTGCAGCTGATCCCTGGTGACGTACAGGCGGACGACATCCTGTTCCGACATGGACCTGAATGTGTCCGGGTCCTTGGCTCTGACGGCCTCGATCAGCAGCTCCAGATCGGTGCGGTTGTATGCCAACACTGCCCCGGCCAGAGCGGACTTGAACATGGCGTACTTGCTGTGCGCGTCTGTTCGGATGGCGGCGTCAAACCGGTGGATCCAGTGAAAGATGTCCAGACGCACAACCATACCACCGTCGAACCACTCCTGGAACATTGTCTCCACGGCGGTAGGGCCCTTAGCACGACAACACCCACGGTCAATGTACAGGATCTTAGGGACCGGTTGATTGGCCAGCCGGAACCTGTCCATGACTCCACGGCACATGGGTAGCAGCTTCTGTGCGGACTCCTCACAAGTCAGCACAAAAGAAACAATCTGAGAGTACTCGTTGCCGATGCTGGTAAACCACTCGGCCGAGCCACGTCCCTGCCCAGACAGCTTCTTCACCACCTGAAATGTATTTAAAATAATTGAATTATTATTATTATTTAAAGGAAGCACAATGTGGTAACTTGTGATAGATTGTAATTATATGTAACAGCATCATTTGTGTGATAATTTTATACGATTTGCATCATAGAGTAAAGAATTATGTTTTGATTGACATACTTTCTTGGTGGAATCCATCTTCATCACCGTGCCAAAAGTGGAGAGGATCTGGCTCCGGTAATCCTGCACATTGTTCGCCTCTGCCAGCAGGAAGGCATGGCGCAAGAGCCGCGCTGTGGGGAGCTGTTTTTGGGCAGGTGGAGCCTGGAAGGTCTGCCTCATTGCAGAGACGATCCCTCCGGGTGCAGCTATGCTCATTAGGAGGGTGGTGTACAGGTCCTCGCGATGGAGGTACTCCTCAACATGGTTCTCCTGTACCTGCCGCCACACCTTCTCCATAGTGTTCCCTTCGGTCCTGTCCCTCAGAAGGCGCACAACATTCCTGTCTACGCCACGCCTGTAAGTAGAGTCACAATTGATATTGTAAGGTTGATTTGAGTGACATTTTTTTTAAATGCACACATTATAGCATGTTAATGTATAGTATAGTTTGGTATAGAATGTGAAATACACACATGGCGGTAAGGACGGCAGGAAAGATGGCTTGGTGAGCCTCGCTGAGCTGGGATAGGATGGCATTATCCCACGCAAGCCACCGGCCCACTGACACACCCTCTTTGCTCCTGGCTGCCTTGGTACAGGGTCCACAGGAGAGGACCTCTGTGATGACTGTGTACCAGCCGGACACATCGCAGATGAGACGTACCTATAAACTACACATGGAAATCAAAATGAAGGCCAGCATAAAACTTTCAGTGCCCATTTCATACATATAAACACATTTTCCACTGTATAGTAATGTCAGAGAATTTAGTAGCCAGACTTGGAGATGTGCACATTTCTGCCACTGCCGACACAGTTTTCTCCCCGCGGACACTTCAGCGAGTACCTCCACACGCCGACAGGGCGCCACACAAAGACCCGGCTCCTAAAGAACAGTTGTGGAGTAGGAAGACCACCCCCGACAAAGCCAGGAGGTTCTGGGGGATAAAACCACATACGGTCAGATTTCATCACCCGTCGCCTCTTGATCTGACCTTTGATGTCCTTGTAGGTCTGTATGGGCGTAAACAGCCCTCTCTCTGTGTCCTCTTTGAGCCAGGATATGTCGGCAGATGGGATGCCACCAGGGTTCTCCCACAAACGCACCCAGCCCTCTAGATCGACCTGTAACACGCATAACATAGAATACATTAGAGACTTATAGGGTAAGAAGTTATGGTATAACATTATTTAATTAAGCAATTTTCCACTAGTACAACTTACTTCTGCGTCACTTGAGTGAGATGCCGTCAGATTGTCTGAGTCAGCAGGGGCTGCAGGCTGCACAGGAGTGACTTCCGGGGTTTTTGGATGATGGCTAGCAGAGGTTTTGTGCCTTGATGTTTGCTTCTTTGCCTTCACAGCAGCAGCAGCAGGCTGGACAGCAGGAGCAGGCTGGAGAGCAGCAGCAGGCTGGACAGCAGGAGCAGGCTGGACAGCAGGAGCAGGCTGGACAGCAGGAGCAGTAGCAGGCCGGGTGGCGGCAGTAGTAACAGCAGGCCGGGAGGCAGAAGCAGGCCGGGAGGCAGAAGCAGGCCGGGAGGCAGAAGCAGACCGGGAGGCAGAAGCAGGCCGGGAGGCAGAAGCAGGCCGGGAGGCAGCAGCTTCGGGCCCGACAGCAGAGCCTCCAGGTCGATAAGCAGTTTCTCTGGGCCTTCTCTTGAACATATCTAAAAATGTACCAAACAAAGCACATTTGAATTAGGATTATTGTTTTTTTACATGTTTTCTTTCATATATTAACTGTGTCTCACTTGCCTTCTTCCACAGCCTGGCTCGCAGCTACCAGGTCAGCATCATCCCCTGGCCACGAGGATGAGTCCTGCATTCTCGTCTGAGGTTAGTGAAAACAAAAGAAAACAAAATAAAACAACACATTTAGCAGAGGAGTGCTTCAAATATCAGTCGGTTGAACAGTTGTTATCGATATGACAGTATGATGTTACCATGATTTTCAACTCTTCCTGTGTGATAACACATGATATAATCAATGAAACACTTACTTGTTCCTTGTCCATTATGTATTTCCGGAACCTCTTTAACTGCACGCTGGTAATGTGGGTCACTGGGGTGTTCAACCACCTCTTTACAGAACGATATGCCTTCTGTATCCTTTCCCTCTGGACATCACTGAATTTCTCAGGGCTGTCCTTTTGGGATTGGAACTGGGCATACACTTCCCACACCTCCAGAAAGGTGCTGCTCTCAAATCCCTGTTGGCCATAGATGCACCTGTCCACATTGGCCTCGAGGAGACAGGAGACTTGTGGGAAGCTCTCTGCATATTGTGTGAGGAAGTCTTTTACCCACCGGTTCCCCACATCTCCCTTCCGGTGTGGATCTTCCACTTCAGCTTTGTGCTTATCAAGCAGACTGCAATAATAAACATCCAGTTAGTGTCATCATCATAATAGCACTGCAATTGTGATGAGGAGAAAAGGAACTGTGTAAAGATGAGTACTAAACTTTTATAATAGCCATGGTTTAACACAATACATATTCATTATAATCGTGACAACAAAATGGTATTCAAATACTTAGCAAACAATTGCATTACATATAATATACTTACAACTTTATGTAGCCCACGTCATTTTCCACTAGCCAGTGAAACGGTGCGTTCAAATACTTGCCAAATGGCAAGACCAGCATTCCCAGGCACTGCTGGTGTGAGGGCTTATGGGTCCCGTTGGCTCGAAGGAGCTTCTCTGCTTTGGCCATGGCAGTGGCCTCACTGAGCAGCTCCATCGGAGGTGTGGGAAAAGCCTTTCCCTTATCCCTATAGCAACGGGCCTCTTTCGATGGCACCACAACAGCCTGCTGTCGATCCCCTGGAGCTTGGGGATTGAGGATGCGGAGAAGTGGTGTCGCCATCTCTGGTTCTCACTGTAATGCCTGACAGCATAGACAAAAACAACATACAGAACTCGTATACCAAAACATGTTTTTATGAGGTAATTGATACCCTAACATTGGTTATACCAGATAGATAGATAGATAGATAGATAGATAGATAGATAGATAGATAGATAGATAGATAGATACTTTATTACGATCCCAAATTGGGACATTCTTATGTTAGCACTGTGTTCAGGCATTAAAACGGTGGAATGAAGTATTGACACAATTACATTTGAATAAAAGAAACAGCAAATAATATAGGCTATAAACGTGCAGTATAAAACACATCAACAGTAGAGAAGACATGTCACAAATAATACACGTTTATACTTGTACTTTCTATTATTATTATTATTATTATTATGTAAAGTATAGGTATCAATGTGTGGACATGACTAATGTCAAGTTAATATCATTAAAACGATCAAAGCGATAACGTGACACGGACTGTACTATCAATTGTACAGTAATGTAACGGTAAACACAAGCAGTAATGAGCTGGTTAATCCGAGATTAGATAGATAATGACAAAGTGAGCCTCGAACTGTAGCGGGTAACGTTATAGCATATCAAGCTACAGTTTAACGGAGGTTGCATTGAGCGCTGCTAACCTATAACTAGCGTCAATGGTAACGGGACACGGTTCCTATCACTTTTAACAGTAATGACATGGTATACTTTACACAAGATAACACGGATCATGTGTGCCTTAAACTGTAGCGGGTAACGTTATAGCATATCAAATGTGATAGATATTTATTTGATAGATATTTCACTGAAGGACGCTGTCCCCAAACTAGCGGCTAGCAGTAACATGGCCGTGGCCCGTCGGGTCATTGCCAAGTATATATACAGTAATGAAAAACACAAGATAACAGACATTTTGACAAAGTATGTGTCGTGGAAACTTTAGTATACTTTACATAAAAAGAAAAGTATGAAACGTACCTGTCAACCCAAGTCTTCACTAGCAGCGATGCAGCAAACGAGCAAAGTGGTGGGGTGGGGTGGGGACGTGAAAACTCAGTGTAACTCAGTGTCTAGACACTAAATATAATATATATATATATATCATTTGAAATCGATCGATCGCTGTGTAAACTTTCTCGTAACTCGTAACTCGTAACCATAGACTGTATATATAAATGGACGTAGGGTCCGTGACGTCACCCATAGGATTCTGCAGAGTTGCCGTGAAGCCCTTAGTAGGCGGAGTCGGCCACTAACGGCTCAACAGTGACGTCAGAGTTCAACTCCCGCCTTCTCCAGCCTGCTCCAAATAAGGGCAAAGAGGCGGAGCCGAGGCGGGACCTGCTGCCACCCAGCTGGAAGTTCCAGAGCTAGCTGAAGCTACCAAGCTAAGCTAACATGCTCCCCATCTGCACACTGCCGTCGCATTTTACGTTTCTAAGGTAAGCGGCCATGAAACTATTCAGCAAAACTATAAATAATAATCTAAGTTATTGAGTTTTTAGCATAATACTTCAGAATCTTAAAACCCCTTAACGTTTGTATGCAATTGTGCTAAATTCAACTCTGGAATCAAGCAAATATTAATATGTTTGCATGACATTAGTTATTTATATTTTGATATCACTTAACCATACGTTTAATACATTTAAGTCAAGCTAAGGTACATATGATGGTAGCTAGTTAGTGCTCTTACCTGTGAGGCCTCCTCCAAACAGCATAATAACCAGACTGTATCATTAAAACTAAGTACCAGTTCTAGATCCTTGACTTTAGACAAACAATTCAAAAGACAAAATGTATTTAAAGACCAATCTTTATTTGAATGTGCCTCTTAACCTGAGATATTAGTTATACAGTAATAGTATTGACAATCTAAAAAAACTGAGCAACTCAACAGTACACTTTATGTTTCTTATTGTCTAAAGCATTTCTTATTTTCATTTCCCCCTCTCATATTCAGTGTGGACGGATTGAGACAGCCTGGTGTCCAGAGGGCTGCAGAGACTTCAGGGAGAAACCTCCGTGTGATGGACGTCCTGTCTGTTGGTTTGGAGAGGACTGAGGGTCTTTCCTCAGCGAGGAGGACCAGCGCTGATGGAGGAGCCCATGCTGGGCAAAGCTGATACCAACTGCACAGGCCTAGTCTGTCACGTTATTTGACTAAATGTGTTTACTTATACATGTAATAGGTTTACACCTTCTGTCCATATGTGCTTTTTATTTAAAACATTTGATTAACTTTTGGTTCACATTTCAATAAATTGTATTTGTATTTGCACTTATTTTGTCCATTATTCTTACTGAACATGTTAGATTACACATTCACATCTGACTGAAGATTGGCCCCATTTATTTGTGACGTTGCAAACTCTGCGGTACAAGGCACAAGCGATGTGAAGCTCATAAAGTGAGGCACATAGAAATAATCAGCTGATGGAGTGTCTCATAACATCAGCTTTTAATGTTCCTCTTGGATGTTCTTCTTGACCCTCAGAGAAGGAGAACATGTCGTGTCTTTCAGGCATGTCCTTTCCTAACAAAAATGACAGGAAACATAACATAATATTGCAGAACAAGTGTGTTATTTATGAAAGTGGTGTGTTTGTGTGTTTAGGGGCTGTAGATATAATTATTTTGTAATTGTAATGTTTTTATTTTATTTAAACAATGAGCTACAAAGACAATCAGATTATGAATGAACAGTATGAAGTTCATCAACATTGAAATATATGTTATTATCAAAATAATATTGAACTGTTATCAAAACGTAGTGCAACTGTAGAAGCTTGCTCTGTTGTCTCACTGAAAGAATCACTTTTACCACGTTTTTTACAGACAATATTGAGAGATAAATCTTTGCCTTCAATACATTACATTAGAACGCTGACAAAGTCATATTGCTAAATATCTAAATGTAACTTTTTGCATGGAATAAACCCTCAACTTAACTGATGTGTAGGTGATCTAGTATTTAGTATTGTTTATTGGAATGTATATCAGTGTATTCAAGTCAATACTTCATTCATTTAAACCAATATCTTTCTTGATTCTTTGTACAGTATGAACAAAGAGTCTTTGTACCTGAGCTGAAGTTCACTGCTGTGAGGAGTCCAGTTCTGTCTCTCACTCTCTGGTCCAGCCTGTCTGCATCACCTGGACACCTTAAACAAACAGATATATATATGTAAAGTACCATGTGTACACACAATATAACTGATTCTCTTCTGTTGAACATGTTGGATTGTGTATTGTCCGAGTCAGGGTCCTTTTTATTTTACTGTAACTTTGGAAGTTGTGTTACCAATGCTTACTGTTTATTTGATACCCATTTGGTAATGCAATTAATAAAAACAACAAGGTTTGGGTTCGTTCTTCAGATGACTGTGACGTTAACGTGTAAGCTCGATAATGAACTCCAGCTCAACCAACCATATTGTAATATCTAAGTAATCATCTTGAAATATGACATTAATAATTGTAATATACACATCTTATTGTGAGGTTGATTTCACATAACTACTTCGACATTAACTTGTCTACATACTTGAGCATAGCCAATTTAAATTAACCTTAGCGATGCATACAGTTCCTCCTACATAATAAAATATCTCTAAGTTACAAGGATGTAACCTTATTTTATCAACCTCAAAACAGAAGCCGTTTGTTCAACAGTATTATCCCACTTAACACTTGTCTATTTCGTTTGAACCTTTATATATACAGTCTATGATTTTAACTTGGAGGGTACGATTACAATCGTTAGCACCGATGTAGCTACCACTAGCTTACATGCTAACCCAAGCCTTACCATTCATTACGTAGCTGATTAAAATCATTAACACATAAATAAAGCACTCGAATTGTACTTACCGCATTCATGCACCGTCTGTTTTAACGGCAGAGCGAGTCACAATAGTCCGATATATAAGCATGAAGAACAAACAGCCACGGCCGGCTACAAGTTGTGTTTCCTGGATGAGCTGAGCAGGCAGAGTCCCTGTAGATAGCTTCACGGAGCAGCTAGCAGAGAGACAAGAAGCTAACAGCGGCAGGCACTTGACAGAGCCGTCACTCAATGTGACCACGCCCTAATGTATGCACACACTTTAAGACCTAATATAAATAAAAGGGTCGCGTTAGAAAACAATTCACTCTCAGATCCACAATCATGAAGGTGGAATCTAACTATATCGATAATAAAATGTATGGAGCCAGGGAGAGAAACATGTTTTTTTCTGCTGTAAAGTTGGGCATTTTAACGTGGGGGTCTATGGAAATTGCTCCTTTCTGCAGCCATCGCCTATCGGCCAATATATGAACTGCAGTGTGTGACACTTCGGTATTGGCTTCACGGCTCTTCCCCAGAGTTTGCCGCTTGCTCGTAACTCTTAACTCGGGATTTGAATATCATATCATGTGGGGAACCCGCCCACTCAAAACACTTTATCGACTGTAGACTTCCAATCACATGCGAGTACAGTGACTGTAGACAGTCAAGCCTTCTGATTTGCCAAAAGTCTACAGTCAGAGTCCCGCCTCCAAACTCCATTGGACAGTACGACCGTGGACTTCCAATCGGATGGAAATGACTGTAGACTTTTGTCAAATCAGAAGGCGTAACTGTCTACAGTGACTGTGGACTTTGCACTCCCGTAGACCCGAGCTCTGCGAATTCCCCAAATGTGGGAATCTCGACTGCATAATTTGTGGTAGTGGTAGTGGGGGACTGCCACAAAAAGAGATCAAAGAAGACGCCCCAATGGTGACACTTTAAAAACCATGCCGAACTTTCTGTATACCATTAACCGCCTTTAAGAAATTCCAAATGTCCTCACAGTCAGTGGTAAAGGTTAGCCACACAATGGTCCATGACTACATTCTCAGGGACAGTTTAAGGTGGCCGAAATTAAAAGCAGGTGGAAAATTGATGAACTGATGGATGCACTTGATTTGTTGTTGGGAAAACTGAAGATTGTGATGCACTTTAAAATGAATTGTTGTTGGGACAAGAACTAAAGATATTGATGCACTTTAACTGAATTGTTGTTGGGAAAGAAAAAGATAAATACCTGCAGATATTGATGCATTTAAAAATGAATTGTAGTTGGAAAAGACAAAATATTTGAATGCATTTTAAAATGAATTGTTGTTTAAAACAGGAAAATGTACCTGCACGTTTGTCCTCTGTAAATGATGTGCCTTAATACCAATAAAGCGTCTAAAAATTGAATTGGTTCACCCAGGGCGAGGCTCGGCCATTGCACCCCGGCTATGCTGACCGCTGCGAATTCCCCAAATGTGGGAATCTCGACTGCATAATTTGTGGTAGTGGGGGACTGCGTTCGCGCTCTCCCCTGATTATAATGTTGAAGAAAAGGTCAAAGACAACCTGGCTACAGCTTGCATGTGTGGCGGCTTCTTTGCTCCAGGAGAGACTTTCTGGTGCCAATGTCCTCCCAAGAGCGTGTCCTTCCTTTGGGCTCGAAATATCTCTGTCCCTTGCAGTGAGCCTCACTCAGCGTGCCACGCTCCAGAGCCAAGCAAGTTCACTTTGTCATCTTTAGCGTCTTTGGCATTGAGTCCAAAAAAAATCCGCTGCAGTTTCTGCCCTCAATTGAAACCATCTGTTTTGGTTTCGAGATGAGTCTTTGTTTGTTTTTCCACAAGGCAGGAGATGGGTGCACCGTTCCCGGAGGCGCTGCAATACCGGGTCGATGCGTGGAGTGAACGGGGCAAGCCCCTCTTTCAGCTCCCAGTGCTAAAAATCCATTTAATATATAGTCCCCGTATAGGGGACGTATCAGATATTAAACTGATAAGAACAGATACTACACTTGATCTTAGCCAAAAGGCCGAGAAGCGATGACGCTACACGTTTGCCGCAGGTCTTGGTGCGGCTCTTTTGACCTGGCGTAACAGAGGCGCTGGGGGTAGCTTGGATCGCCCAGGTGCTAATGACTGCTCTTGTCTTTCACAAACTCAGCATGCTCAGCCAAATGGCCAAGCCTACCAAAAATAGGTTGAACTCGTAGGTGTTCCTCTCCACGGAAGTCTTTAGTAAAAGGTGAAAGACTTTTACGCTTTGAAGAGAAACCAGAGTTATTGTGGAGGCCGTCCTCGAGAACAGACACCACCATAGTTGTCCCAGTCCAAGCCCTCGCGGTGGCCCTCACTTGGCTATAGAAGCGTGGTTGCTTGAAAAACAGTCTTTGTTGGCTGAACTTTTCGCCTCAACTGCCCTATGGTGGCTTTATAATTCAGCATTGGTGGTTCAGTGGAAGAATTCTCACCTGCCACGTGGGAGACCCGGGTCCGATTCCCGGCCAATGCAATAGACAGTTCTGTGTTGTCTGAAAATAAAGTATAATGCACCACTTGGACTCTGCTAAAACAAACACACAGGTCTTTGGAGTCTACAAGTAAAGAGGGATGTTCTCCGTGCCGACTCCCATTGATTTGAGAACTCAGTGAGATGCTCGACATCAAATCACTGTAAGGGATGACCGGTGGACTGTATCCCTTCTTCAATGACTTGGAGCATATAGAATATCTGTTGAACAATCCACCTTGTTGACCGTGCTGTTGACCTCGCCAGCGTAGTGGTAGTTACGATGTCTTTTGAATGTGGGCAGATGAGTGGTAGAATCTTTGTAAGCCAAGAGGAAAACTAGGTTCCCATTCTCCGCAAACGCAACATGGCTTCAGTGTTGTTTGGAATCTGTACTAGCACACAATTAGAGAGGTTTACTATTGGGTGACTATAGGCATTGAGTCCAAAAAAGACCCCTTCTGCTCACTTTTACTAAATTGGAAGTTCTGAGTACTTCTTCCATCTCTGCTTGATAGGAATCGGGACTTATGTTGGAAAAATCATTACAAATTGGAAATGAGGAACACTTCACGAATTTGCGTATTATATGTGCTATCGAAATAACACAATATTGTCCTGCATCTGGGGGGTATTCCCAGGTTTCTGAGCAAGGTCAACTTTGTATTATGGTAGCAGAACACATAGAGCTCAAAGGGAGCAAAACACTGGGTTTAAATGGGCCGAAAACTGCAGACAGAAGCTGTCTCGGGTGGTTCGCCCTGGGTGAACCACCTTGGTGATCATGGTATCTCCCCTGCCAGGTAAGTATGAGATGGACGGGTCAGAGACAGGGCAGTCTTGCAATGACAAAGGACACGGCGTGGCGGTTCCTGCCTCTGAGCCGGCCAAAGCAGCCCATCAAACACATTTAACCCTAAGCCTTAAAGACAGATAAGGCTTGAAATAGACATAGGTTCCAATCGGGGGCACAAAGTGCAGCACAGCAGCAGGGGTCTTTTTTGGACTCAATGACAAAGAAGCCAAAGGCGAGAGCCACGAACCATGCTAGCGCAGCTTCTGTCTGCAGTTTTCGGCCCATTTAAACCCAGTGTTTTGCTCCCTTTGAGCTCTATGTGTTCTGCTACCATAATACAAAGTTGACCTTGCTCAGAGACCTGGGAATACCCCCCAGATGCAAGGCAATATTGTGTTACTTCGATAGCACATATAATAAAATTGGTACGATACAGAGAAGATTAGCATGGCCCCTGCGCAAGGATGACACGCAAATTCGTGAAGCGTTCCTCATTGCCAATTTGTAATGATTTTTACAACTTAAATCCCGATTCCTATCAAGCAGAGGTGGAAGAAGTACTCAGAACTAACAGTTGAGTAAAAGTGAGGTTGCTTCTCTTGTTTTATACAGTATTTTGTGTTTTTGTCCAATCGGGGCCACAAACTGCAGCACAGCAGCAGGGGTCTTTTTTGGACTCGATGCCAATAGTCACCCAATAGTAAAACTCTCTAATTGTGTGCTAGTACATATTCCAAACAACAGTGAAGCTATGTTGCATTTGCAGAGAATGGGAACCTAGTTTTCCTCTTGGCTTACAAAGATTATACCACTCATCTGCCCACATTCACAAGACATCGTAACTACCACTACGCTGGCGAGGTCAACAGCACGGTCAACAAGGTGGATTGTTCAACAGATATTCTATATGCTCCAAGTCATTTAAGAAGGGATACATTCCACCGGTCG
The DNA here is from genome assembly GCF_902827115.2 of Pseudochaenichthys georgianus. Classification (NCBI taxonomy): domain Eukaryota; kingdom Metazoa; phylum Chordata; class Actinopteri; order Perciformes; family Channichthyidae; genus Pseudochaenichthys; species Pseudochaenichthys georgianus. The sequence continues at coordinate 21,787 of NW_027263388.1, forward strand.
TCCCTTACAGTGATTTGATGTCGAGCATCTCACTGAGTTCTCAAATCAATGGGAGTCGGCACGGAGAACATCCCTCTTTACTTGTACACTCCAAAGACCTGTGTGTTTGCTGTAGCAGAGTCCAAGTGGTGGAGGCATTATACTTTATTTTCAGACAACAAAGAACTGTCTATTGCATTGGCCGGGAATCGGACCCGGGTCGCCCACGTGGCAGGTGAGAATTCTACCACTGAACCACCAATGCTGAATTATAAAGCCACCATAGGGCAGTTGAGGCGAAAAGTTCAGCCAACAAAGACTGTTTTTCAAGCAACCACGCTTCTAGAGCCAAGTGAGGGCTACCGCGAGGGCTTGGACTGGGACAACTATGGTGGTGTCTGTTCTCGAGGACGGCCTCCACAATAACTCTGGTTTCTCTTCAAAGCGTATAAGTCTTTCGCCTTTTACTAAAGACTTCCGTGGAGAGGAACACCTACGAGTTCAACCTATTTTTGGTAGGCTTGGCCATTTGGCTGAGCATTCTGAGTTTGTGAAAGACAAGAGCAGTCATTAGCACCTGGGCGATCCAAGCTACCCAGCGCCTCTGTTACGCCAGGTCAAAAGAGCCGCACCAAGACCTGCGGCGACTGCGCAACGAGTCCGTCTCCCGCAGCAAACTTTAAGGGTCATCGCTTCTCGGCCTTTTGGCTAAGATCAAGTGTAGTATCAGTTCTTATCATTTTTTCCAGGAAGGACATTTCGAATCGCGAGGAGAAAGGAGCGATGGCCGGGAGGGCCGATGATGGTCAGCCGATCCCAAGATTCGGGCTGAGATTCACACTGCGTTTTCAGGCAGTTGATGTGGCGGAAGATGTCGTGTCGAGGACATGGTTCTGCAGGAAAGTCATCATGGAGCAGCTAAATCTGAAGGTCGATGCCATCTACTGCCTACAATGGAACCAGCAGGAGAAGGCTTTTGACGTCACCCTAAAGGACGAGCAAGTATACACAAAAGTTGCTAAGGACTGTGTTGCTGCTGCTATGCTAAAGCCACTAGCCTGCTACAAGGTTTTAAATTTGGACAGACCAAATTTCAGGACAATCACGGTCCACACGTTTAATCCCTTTGTGACTGACAAAGCGCTGGCTGATTTTTTGAGGCTGTATGGGGAAGTGTTAACTGCAGCAAGGCATGTCAAGGACACCATGGGGATCTGGACAGGTCGAAGGCAGTTCCAGGTGCTTCTTAAATCTGATCCAGAGAGTTTTGGCGGCCTCAAGCACCCGCCTGCCTCCTTCAGCCTTGGAGCAGATCGAGGGTACCTATTCTACCCGCGCCAGCCAGCTTTCTGCAGGCGATGCAGACAATCAGGCCATGTGGATGGAGGGTGCAGCGGCGCCAGCTGCCGGTTTTGTGGCCAAAGAGGACATGAGGCCAAAGACTGTACAGTGCCAAAGGCCTGCCATGGCTGTGGTGGGATCGACCATCTATACCGAAGCTGTCCCGAGCGCAGGAGGACGTTTGCGGAGGTAGCCGGGGCCAAAAACCGGAAGGAAACGGAGTTCGAGGACCTTCTGGAAGGGCTTATTCAGTGCCAGAAGGCTATGTTTTCAGAGAGCACGGGGGGGACCGTGACAGTGGAACAGGGACCAGGAGGCGGCTCGGGGGCTGACAGTGTGGACAAAGGCCCTGTGGGGAATACAGACTCAACTGTAGCAGCCGAGGTGGGTGTCAAGACAGGGGCACGTAAAATAGCGGAGGCTTTCGGAACAGAGGCTTCAGCAGACAATGGGGACTGCTCGCAGATCGGAGACAACAAAAGGTCAAAGACTGAGGGAACGAGGAGGAAGGTGCAGGCCAAAGAGGTGGTAGCGGCGGTGGGTGAAGGAGATGGGCTGCAGAAGAGGGAGGGACCAGTGAAGGACAGTGACCAGGGGAGGGTCAAAGTGGACGAAGGCCATGGTTTGGGTGGAGGGACCAAGGAGGAGGACCCAGGGGTTGTAGGGACTGTGCTCCCATCAGGGTTGCCACTGGTCCGGGAGCTAACTGCTGAACCACTGCTGCAACCGCCTCCCTTGGGGGATGACACACAAGGAGGCGCGGTGTGTCCCTCCACCTTTTCAAGTATGCTTCCCGTGTTATGGGCCGACCAGATGGACAGTGACGACCCCTATGCATCGTGCTGAAATGGGGACAACACGCCGCTTTGGAAAGATGGAAGGGAGGTTTAGGGCTGGTGGGGTGAAGACCAGATCACCTAACTGTATTTGCATGTATGGAAAGTAAAAGTGTTATATGTGTTGTATTTAATGTCAATTGTTTGTAAACTGTGTATATGAATGAAGTAAATTGAAGATTTGTTATAATAAAAAAAAAAAAAAAAAAAATCTGTTCTTATCAGTTTAATATCTGATACGTCCCCTATACGGGGACTATATATTAAATGGATTTTTAGCACTGGGAGCTGAAAGAGGGGCTTGCCCCGTTCACTCCACGCATCGACCCGGTATTGCAGCGCCTCCGGGAACGGTGCACCCATCTCCTGCCTTGTGGAAAAACAAACAAAGACGCATCTCGAAACCAAAACAGATGGTTTCAATTGAGGGCAGAAACTTCAGCACATCAGCAGCGGATCTTTTTTGGACTCAATGCCAAAGACGCTAAATATGACAATATTGAACTTGCTTGGCTCTGGAGCGTGGCACGCTGAGAGGCTCACTGCAAGGGACAGAGATATTTCGAGCCCAAAGGAAGGACACGTTCTTGGGAGGACATTGGCACCAGAAAGTCTCTCCTGGAGCAAAGAAGCTGCCACACATGCAAGCTGTAGCCAGGTTGTCTTTGACCTTTTCTTCAACACTATAATGAGGGGAGAGCGCGAACGCAGTCCCCCACTACCACAAATTATGCAGTCGAGATTCCCACATTTGGGGAATTCGCAGCGGTCAGCATAGCCGGGGTGCAATGGCCGAGCCTCGCCCTGGGTGAACCAATTCAATTTCAATTTTTAGACGCTTTATTGTTTTAAGGCACATAAATTACAAAAGATAAACTTGCATGTTTTCTGTTTTAAAAAAAATACAATTATACTCCTATTACAACAAAACATATGTTTTCTTCTTTTTTCCAACAATTCATTTAAAATGCATTCAAATATTTTGTCTTTTTCAACAACAGTTCAGTTAAAAATGCATCAATATCTGCAGGTATTTATCTTTTTCTTTCCCAACAACAATTCAGTTAAAGTGCATCAATATATTTGGTTCTTGTCCCAACACCAATTCAGTTAAAGTGCATCAAAATCTTCATTTTTCCCAACAACAAATCATTGAAAGTGCATCCATCAGTTCCTCAATTTTCCACCTGATTTTACTTTCGGCCACCTTAAACTTTACTCTGTCCGTGAGAATGTAGTCATGGACCATTTTGAGGCTAAACCTTTACAACTAGCTGTGTGGACATTTGGCATTTCATAAAGGCGGTTAATTTTATACAGAAAGTTCGGCATGGTTTTCAAAGTGTCACCATTTGTCACCATTTGTCTTCTTTGATCTCTTTTTCTTGGATTTCATAGCCTTTTCTTTTTTCAGATATATATCCTTTATAGATGTAGCCGAAGGGGCGGCAACTACATCCTCAGGCTCCAGTAAGGGATTTGAGGTTGGGGAGGGGGAGTCCCCATAGGAGGGGGAGGGTTCACCTGACTGTGATGACTCCTGGGGGCGTTTCCGTGATGGCGAATCCCCTGCGTCTTTTATCTGGATGATGGCGATAGGTAGGACTAAAGGGACACTTGCCTGTGCTTTTTCAGGGGGGTCCTCCCTGAGTACTTGCTTCCCCTGGGGTTGGGGAGTGATGAGCTTTGCCATTATGGAATCTAATGTATTCTCGGCGTCTTGAAGGGTCCCAGGGTTCCTCCCGTTTCTGGTACCTGGGTCATGGTTGGGCAGTGGAACTGCCTTCTGGACTGTAGCGTCGGCCATAGGGAGGGGGATGTAGGTCGTGCCTATGATGTCCTCCACTGTGTCGGCGCTCCAGTCGATGAGCGATTCACCTCCTGCTGTCTCCTTCTCTTGGTCCTGAATGGGTTCTTGTATTGGCTGCTGAGAGACATTATTTGTTGGTTCTTTGTTGGTTTCTGAGCGGGAAGGCTGACTGATTTCTGGTTCCTCATTTGCGTGTTCTTCCTCTCTGGCTTCAGGGGTTTCAAAAAGTGAAAGTTTCACCCGGTTGGAGTAAGCATGCGGGCAGTCTTTGAAGCGGTGGTTTTCGGAGGAGCAGAGGTTGCACTTGACAGGGGTTGGGCAATTTGCTGAAGAGTGGTCTGTTGCTTTGCAGATCCTGCAGATATTCCGGTTACAGTCTGCTGCAAGGTGGTCTAGACTGCCACACTTCCTGCATTCTTTTGGCTGCCCATAGTAGAAGACAGAACCCCTGAAGGCTCCCAACTGTATGGTGTTGGGAATGTGTCTCAGCACCCCATCCTGTCGTTGGAGACGGACCTGGAAACATCTAGACCCGGTTTTTATTCCATCAATGTCCATCACCTCTATTGCATTTTGTACTTCGCAGTGTCTTGTCATCCAAGTCCAGACATCCTGGTTCCTGACTTTTTCTGAAAATATCATCACATAAACCGTTTTCAGGTCCCTTTCGGCAAGTGGTGTCATGCTGATCTTATCAAAGCCTGATGCTGACGTTTTCTTCTTTTCGAATCTCTCCAGGCAGTTTTGGAAGTGTTGGCTGGTTGTAAAGATGACCTCAAATATCTTTTTCCCAGGGTAAGCAAAGATGTATTCTAGATGGTCTGATGAAAAATCAAGCTCTTTCTGCAGGATGTGTCGGCTGAACTGCAAGCGGTCCATCTGTAGATCTTCCAGAAGGTCAAAACGAACAGCGTTCCGGCGATTGGTCTGGTTTGACGCCATGGTGAACCCACTGGTCTTGGGTTACCATGGATACTTTGTTGCGCCCCTTACACCGCACGACAGCAACAATGCCAAAGGAGAACCACCACCTTGGTGATCATGGTATCTCCCCTGCCAGGTAAGTATGAGTTGGACGGGTCAGAGACAGGGCAGTCTTGCAATGACAAAGGACACGGCGTGGCGGTTCCTGCCTCTGAGCCGGCCAAAGCAGCCCATCAAACACATTTAACCCTAAGCCTTAAAGACAGATAAGGCTTGAAATAGACATAGGTTCCAATCGGGGGCACAAAGTGCAGCACAGCAGCAGGGGTCTTTTTTGGACTCAATGACAAAGAAGCCAAAGGCGAGAGCCACGAACCATCCTAGCGCAGCTTCTGTCTGCAGTTTTCGGCCCATTTAAACCCAGTGTTTTGCTCCCTTTGAGCTCTATGTGTTCTGCTCCCATAATACAAAGTTGACCTTGCTCAGAGACCTGGGAATACCCCCCAGATGCAAGGCAATATTGTGTTACTCCGATAGCACATATAATAAAATTGGTACGATACAGAGAAGATTAGCATTAGCCCATTGTTCTCTGTGAAAGCAGGGGAGCAAGAAGAGGAAAGTGGGCCCTGCTCCGCGGAGCGGAAGGTCGGCGGTTCGATCCCCAGCTGTGGCAGAGATGAGGAAGAGCTCCCCTCTCAGCCAGCACTGCCTGACACACATGACTCTAAAACAGGGGGTTTTGGTCAATGATGATGATAAACTACAAAGAGTACGGTTTAGTATCTGTAAAGTGCTATAATGAAATAATAAAGAAATAAATAAAGTTTCCACACAAAGTTCATTTCAGAGTTTTATTTTAAAATAAATAAAGATAAAAGATCAGGGGGAGCAAGAAGAGGAAAGTGGGCCCTGCTCCGCGGAGCGGAAGGTCGGCGGTCCGATCCCCAGCTGTGGCAGAGATGAGGAAGAGCTCCCCTCTCAGCCAGCACTGCCTGACACACATGACTCTAAAACAGGGGGTTTTGGTCAATGATGATGATAAACTACAAAGAGTACGGTTTAGTATCTGTAAAGTGCTGTAATGAAATAATAAAGAAATAAATAAAGTTTCCACACAAAGTTCATTTCAGAGTTTTATTTTAAAATAAATAAAGAAAGTGGGCCCTGCTCCGCGGAGCGGAAGGTCCGCGGTTCGATCCCCAGCTGTGGCAGAGATGAGGAAGAGCTCCCCTCTCAGCCAGCACTGCCTGACACACGTGACTCTAAAACAGGGGGTTTTGGTCAATGATGATGATAAACTACAAAGAGTACGGTTTAGTATCTGTAAAGTGCTGTAATGAAATAATAAAGAAATAAATAAAGTTTCCACACAAAGTTCATTTCAGAGTTTTATTTTAAAATAAATAAAGAAAGTGGGCCCTGCTCCGTGGAGCGGAAGGTCCGCGGTTCGATCCCCAGCTGTGGCAGAGATGAGGAAGAGCTCCCCTCTCAGCCAGCACTGCCTGACACACATGACTCTAAAACAGGGGGTTTTGGTCAATGATGATGATAAACTACAAAGAGTACGGTTTAGTATCTGTAAAGTGCTGTAATGAAATAATAAAGAAATAAATAAAGTTTCCACACAAAGTTCATTTCAGAGTTTTATTTTAAAATAAATAAAGAAAGTGGGCCCTGCTCCGCGGAGCGGAAGGTCCGCGGTTCGATCCCCAGCTGTGGCAGAGATGAGGAAGAGCTCCCCTCTCAGCCAGCACTGCCTGACACACATGACTCTAAAACAGGGGGTTTTGGTCAATGATGATGATAAACTACAAAGAGTACGGTTTAGTATCTGTAAAGTGCTGTAATGAAATAATAAAGAAATAAATAAAGTTTCCACACAAAGTTCATTTCAGAGTTTTATTTTAAAATAAATAAAGATAAAAGATCAGGGGGAGCAAGAAGAGGAAAGTGGGCCCTGCTCCGCAGAGCGGAAGGTCGGCGGTTCGATCCCCAGCTGTGGCAGAGATGAGGAAGAGCTCCCCTCTCAGCCAGCACTGCCTGACACACATGACTCTAAAACAGGGGGTTTTGGTCAATGATGATGATAAACTACAAAGAGTACGGTTTAGTATCTGTAAAGTGCTGTAATGAAATAATAAAGAAATAAATAAAGTTTCCACACAAAGTTCATTTCAGAGTTTTATTTTAAAATAAATAAAGATAAAAGATCATCATTCCCCCCCCTCTGGGTCCCTTTTTAGTATTTTCCTCTCCTCCCGCCATTCCTCCACAGTTTTCCCGCCAGCAGCTGCACAGTAAGACACACCTGCAATGCGAGTGTGGCCAGTGTCAAGCCGAGAGAACCTGTAAGACAAACCCAGGCAGATGTTTTTACGGAAAGAGAAACCCCAGTACGGATTACAAAACCACCAACAAGCTGCAGGTCAGACTCACCACTGGGACAGGGTCCTCTGGTTGAGCTCAAAGAGCTGTATTTCAGTCTGAGCCATCAGCCTCGGGCTGGCCAGCACTGCCTCTCTAATGGCCACGTAGTCCGTTAGGATGAGGAACCACCGAGTCCTCATGATCCCTCCGGACCGCGTGGCCGCGGGGTGGAGACAGCAGAGCTGGCTGCAAATGGCCTCCACCAGGCGGCTGGTGCTGGGCCATGTTGCAGGGCCCGAGTTCAGCCCGAGAAGACAGCTGAGTCACGGAGAGGACAGTGAGGGTTAATAGGCAGCAAATATTTAGTACAGGAAACACGAATATTTGAAGCCAGTCTTACCGTTGGAGACTCTCCTTTCCAGGACAGGAGGTGTTCTTCCCCTTCGCTGCCTTGAACCGCCCCTTCGGCTGCCTCTCCCGGTGTCAGGGAGGGTAGACGACTCGTCGCCTGTCCGGCTCGGGCAGGCGTTGCCAGAGGGCCATGAGGTCGTCCACCCTCTTGTCAGAAAACCCCTGAAGGCTCCTGGCTTCCAGCAGGGCCTTGGCCAGCTTCAGGACATGCTGGTATCCTGGCTGGCCATCAGGACCCTGCATCTCCTCCTGAGGAGAAAAGGAAGGAGGGAGGAGGAGAGAAGGAGGGAGGAGGAGAGAAGTGCTGCTGTGGAGTCTTGAATACATATAATTATTGTTATCATTATCAGTAGTAGCAATGTGTTGGTGAACTGACCTCAGAGTCTGAGGAGGACTGCTGAGCAGGAGCCTCAGGGGCCTCGGGAGGGTCCGGTTGGTGAGGGGTGGCCGGGCCGGATGGCTCAGACCTGGGTGTGTCAGCCGGATCACCCGACCGGGCTGCTGCGCTGGTGGAGGGGATATCTGGCTGGAAGACGGTCGTGTCCTCCACGTCTTCCTCGATACCCTCGTCCACCTCCTCCAGCGACTGGATGGCAGCAGCCTCGTCCGGAATGTCGGGGTCCAAGCTGACGTCCTCAAGCACTTTGCCCGTCTGCCTGTACAGGAACTCCACCCCGATGAGCTCCCCTGTCACGCGGCAAAAAGACAGGAAGCAAAGGATTTGCAAAATGCTCCTTTTCCTCTCAGTTATGATGTCTGAACAAAGTGAACAGGTTTCACATCACCCACCTGTGTACTCGGCAGGCTTGGTGAAGTCCTTAACCAGCTGACAGCCAAGCACCCTTTGGCTCTTCTGGTTAAGGACGTGCTTGAGGTGACCACTGTAGGAGCGCAGAGGCTCCACCTCGCCCGAAGCTGCCGCTGCGCGGTCCTCATTCCACTTCACCAGTCCATCGACCAGGAACGCCTGGAAGTGCTTGGCACTCGCCTGCGTCCCTGAGGAAGCAGGTATCGGATCAGAAATTAATTGACATTTGCGTGAAATGTGAATTCATGATAGACTTTATCACAAGCTGTACCTGGGATGAACCGGTTGAGGTGGAGGTGGAAGGACTCCAAAGACGTGGAGCCCCTCGCGCAGCGATAGACCGGCAGGATGACTCCGCCCTTTGTCAGCCTGCCGGTCTGCGTGTACAGCTGCACGCCAGGTGGGTCCTGGATGCAGCTGAGGTGGGGCCTCTGCGTACTCCAGATGTCCTGGATGCGGAGAGGGTCGAGCAACGGGATGTCCAGGGTGTCGCGTCCTGCCGTACCGCCGAAGGTTTGGAGGAGGTCCTGGATAAGGAGTGCCGTCTCTTCCGCTCCACGCGTCCGACGACGGCAGTGGAGCCTCCACTCCTCCCTGGTGATCCTCCGGATCACCTCGGCGTCGGTCAGGCCGACCATCCCGTGCTTCCCCTCCAGCTGGGACTGCTTGGCTTCAATGAGACGGCGGGCATCTCCAGAGTCCACCTCGAAGATGCAAAGCAACAGCTGCCTCATGAAGGCGGGGTACAGCTCGTGGCTCTCGGTGGTGACACCTGATGCGAAACGTCGCATCAGGTGCCAGATGTCCAGTCTCACCACGAGCTGTCCCCACTCCTGTGAAAAGGAAACAAAAGTCTCTCTGATTATTGGAGTACCATTTCTCTTTTTACGATGTTGTAATTATCTTGACCAACACCTAGCGTGGCTTTGGTCGATAGTCGTTTTGTGTAAGATAAATAATATTGCTATAATTCTACTATGATTATCAGTACTAGTATTGCCAGACCTGAAACAAGGCAGCTGTCTTCGACACGCCGTCTCTTTTGCAGCAGTCCCGATCTACGTAGATCAGCTGGGGGGGTGGTACCCCGGCGAGTCGGTACCGCCTCATCAGTCCGGCCGCCATACTGGACAGGCCCTCGGCGCCCTCGGAGCAGGTGAGGACGCTGATGAGGACGCTGATGAGGACCTGCCCGTACTCGTTACCAACATTGGTAACCCAGGCGGCCGCGTCGGAAGCGGTACCGGCGAGCTTCTTCGTCACCTGGACAGAGAGAGAGAGAGAGAGAGAGAGAGAGAGAGAGATTTCAAATGTGACCGCATAAACACACGGCAACTGTAAGAAAAACATGAAATTGTGCCAAACTATACTGACCTTCTTGGTGGAATCCATCTTTAGGATGGATCCGAAGGTGGACGTGATCCTGGCCTTGTACTCATCCAGCCGCGTCAGTATATCGTATCCGTACACTGTCAGCAGCCAGATGGGTGAGGGCAGAGTGGGCATGATGGGCGGTGGTGGAAACTGCCCCCTCACGTTGCACAAGGCCAGGAACTGCTCGCACACGCCGAGGTACTGGATCGCTCTCCGCATCCAGGCGTCCGAGTGCTGCTCCCGCAGGGTGTTACACAGCTGAGTGGCACTGTTGCCCAGAGTGCGGGACTTCAGCTGGGTAACCACCCTCTGGTCACAGGACAGCCTGCAGAAACACAAAACAAGCATTACATGCAGCTCCGTCATCACATTTATATATATATATATATATATATATACGGTATGTTGTCAATTCCTCTCACTTGTACGTAAGTACTGCTGGGAACTGGCAGCTGTAGGTGGGGGCCAGCTGCCTGATGATGCCCTGTGACCACCCTCCGACCTTCTTCTTGCATCGACGGCACTCCAGGTACTCGGTGGCCATGAGATACCAGCCGTCGATGTCCAGGACCCTCCGGATGGTCCTGTACAGCCCAGCCTTCACCATGGACCCGGTGCATGAAGGCTGGGGGCATGTCAGCTGCAGACGCCAGATCCGGTGTGGCATCCAGAGAAACAGCCGACATGCAAAGAAGGGAGGCTGGTGGTAGATCGGCCGGGATTGGGGGGGGTTCCACCACAGATTCAAGTCTGTGATGAGGCTCGGCCTCCCCCACTGGTCCCTGGTGAACAGCACCCGACCGATCCACTGCTGCTGCTCCACAGTGAGAGCTGCACGCCAGGACTCGGGCAGCAGCTGGA
>NW_027263388.1:37500-45803 GCF_902827115.2 Pseudochaenichthys georgianus
CAAGCAAGGCAAGAAATCCCTTTATATTTTCCATTGTGACCAGACACATTTTGAGCAGGAACGAAAATAAAGTAATTGGTTGCAGAATTGAAGTACCCTAAGCACAACTGCTATTAACAACCTTCAGTTGTTCAAAGGACGACAAGCCTCTTCGATTTGAATACACAGAGAGCCAAAGCCGTACAATTCACAAGCCATGCTCAACAAACAATTGTCTTGCTCATCCAACAATTGTCTTGAAAAGACTCAACATTCTACTGCCATATTTCTGAAAGTTCTTTTTACTCTATCTAGATTCCCGATAACTTTTCTTGGTTGAGTTCTTTGAAGTTGATCGGGATCAAAGAAGAGTGTTTCTGCCCGGTTTTGAGCCGGGGACCTTTCGCGTGTTAGGCGAACGTGATGACCACTACACTGCAGAAACTGCTGATGTTAAGTACACATTTGCACCTAGATGCAACATTGATATTTAATTGAAAACCTTCAAAACGACGGACCCCTTGTTGATTTCTGAGACTCTGAGAGATTTTACACTGGATCCAGTCACGGCTGAAGTGTCATTGACTTTCGTGACAGCAACTGTATACTGGACCTAAATGCTATCCTGGATATGACCTGTAACCCCTCAAAGAGCGCCACCTGGGGTTGACGTGCTAGGACTGCTGCTAGAGCATTCCTCGTTAGTATATTGGACAGTATCTCTGCTTGTCACGCAGAAGACCGTAGTTCGATTCCCCGATGGGGATCATTTTCAATAACAGCCGGCCTTTATTCAACAAAGGAGGCAAGCATCAATCAACTCATGAACGAGGATGCCACCAAGAGGCCCTTGTAAACACTTTCAGATAAGCGCTTACCTGAACCATGGCAACTGAACTTTCGTACGGTCATCATTATAACAATCATGACAGAGCTACCAAGTGCATGCTGAATTGAAGTACCCTAAGCATGAACCCTGAAATTCTACACCAGTGTACTACATATAGCGGGGAACATTTGCTGTGAATATCAGTTGCGTCACTCAAATGCTTGATTTTATATCAATATTATTCCAATGAAAAGCTAATTTGTCCAAAAGTGCTACTAATTCATATCTTTTGATAACAACGTCTAATCGGTTCGGGCTCAATGGCTTTTCCCCACCTCTAATTATTCCGCATCCAATGGTACCCTCTTTGAGTCTCTAGGACTTCAGGGGGCGGAGCTAGGGCAGTCAGACGCCAATGGCAGTAATGTTTGCTGTAGCAGAGTCCAAGTGGTGTAGGCATTATACTTTATTTTCAGACAACAAAGAACTGTCTATTGCATTGGCCGGGAATCGGACCCGGGTCTCCCACGTGGCAGGTGAGAATTCTACCACTGAACCACCAATGCTGAATTATAAAGCCACCATAGGGCAGTTGAGGCGAAAAGTTCAGCCAACAAAGACTGTTTTTCAAGCAACCACGCTTCTATAGCCAAATGGGCCACCGCGAGGGCTTGGACTGGGACAACTATGGTGGTGTCTGTTCTCGAGGACGGCCTCCACAATAACTCTGGTTTCTCTTCAAAGCGTATAAGTCTTTCGCCTTTTACTAAAGACTCTCCTGCCTTGTAGAAAAACAAACAAAGACTCATCTCGAAACCAAAACAGATGGTTTCAATTGAGGGCGGAAACTGCAGCACATCAGCAGCGGATCTTTTTTGGACAAAATGCCAAAGAAGCCACAGGTGAGAGCCACGAACCATGCTAGCGCAGCTGGGGGAAAGGGTGTGGCCTGGGATGTGGAAAAGCCAAGTGAGGGTCACCGCGAGGGCTTGGACTGGGACAACTATAGTGGTGTCTGTTCTCGAGGATGGCCTCCACAATTACTCTGGTTTCTCTTCAAAGCGTATAAGTCTTTCGCCTTTTACTAAAGACTTCCGTGGAGAGGAACAACTACGAGTTCAACCTATTTTTGGTAGGCTTGGCCATTTGGCTGAGCATTCTGAGTTTGTGAAAGACAAGAGCAGTCATTAGCACCTGGGCGATCCAAGCTACCCAGTGCCTATGTTATGCCAGGTCAAAAGAGCCGCACCAAGACCTGCGGCGACTGCGCAACGAGTCTGTCTCCCGCAGCAAACTTTAAGGGTCATCGCTTCTCGGCCTTTTGGCTAAGATCAAGTGTAGTATCTGTTCTTATCATTTTTTCCAGGAAGGACATTTCGATTCACGAGGAGAAAGGAGCGATGGCCGGGAGGGCCGACGATGGTCAGCCGATCCCAAGAGTCGGGCTGAGATTCACACTGCGTTTTCAGGCAGTTGTTGCGGCGGAAGATGTCGTGTCGAGGACATGGTTCTGCAGGAAAGTCATCATGGAGCAGCTAAATCTGAAGGTCGATGCCATCTACTGCCTACAATGGAACCAGCAGGAGAAGGCTTTTGACGTCACCCTAAAGGACGAGCAAGTATACACGAAAGTTGCTAAGGACTGCGTTGCTGCTGCTATGCTAAAGCCGCTAGCCTGCTACAAGGTTTTAAATTTGGACAGACCAAATTTCAGGACAATCACGGTACACATGTTTAATCCCTTTGTGACTGACAAAGCGCTGGCTGATTTTTTGAGGCTGTATGGGGAAGTGCTAACTGCAGCAAGGCATGTCAAGGACACCTTGGGGATCTGGACAGGTCGAAGGCAGTTCCAGGTGCTTCTTAAATCTGATCCAGAGAGTTTTGGCGGCCTCAAGCACCCGCCTGCCTCCTTCAGCCTTGGAGCAGATCGAGGGTACCTATTCTACCCGCGCCAGCCAGCTTTCTGCAGGCGATGCAGACAATCAGGCCATGTGGATGGAGTGTGCAGTGGCGCCAGCTGCCGCTTTTGTGGCCAAAGAGGACATGAGGCCAAAGACTGTACAGTGCCAAAGGCCTGCCATGGCTGCGGTGGGATCGACCATCTATACCGAAGCTGTCCCGAGCGCAGGAGGACGTTTGCGGAGGTAGCCGGGGCCAACAACCGGAAGGAAACGGAGTTCGAGGACCTTCTGGAAGGGCTTATTCAGTGCCAGAAGGCTATATTTTCAGAGAGCACGGGGGGGACCGTGACAGTGGAGCAGGGACCAGGAGGCGGCTCGGGGGCTGACAGCGTGGACAATGGCCCTGTGGGGAATACAGACTCAACTGTAGCAGCCGAGGTGGGTGTCAAGACTGGGGCACGTAAAATAGCTTTCGGAACAGAGGTTTCAGCAGACAATGGGGACTGCTCGCAGATCGGAGACAACAAAAGGTCAAAGACTGAGGGAACAAGGAGGAAGGTGCAGGCCAAAGAGGTGGTGGGGGCGGTGGGTGAACGAGATGGGCAGCAGAAGAGGGAGGGACCAGTGAAGGACAGTGACCAGGGGAGGGGCAAAGTGGACGAAGGCCATGGTTTGGGTGGAGGGACGAAGGAGGAGGACCCAGGGGTTGTAGGGGCTGTGCTCCCATCAGGGTTGCCACTGGTCCGGGAGCTAACTGCTGAACCACTCCTGCAACCGCCTCCCTTGGGGGATGACACACAAGGAGGCGCGGTGTGTCCCTCCACCTCTTCAAGTATGCTTCCCGTGTTATGGGCCGACCAGATGGACAGTGACGACCCATATGCATCGTGAACATTGAGTGGGTAATCTTTACGTTGCTAAGGCTTAACATTACATCCTCATGACAAGTTATTTTGATGTTCTCACTTTGAATGTGAGAGGAATGAGGAACACTGTTAAAAGAAGGACTGTTTTTGATTTTGTAGGCACTTTGCATGTAGCCATAGTTTTTTTGCAAGAGGTCCATCTGAGAGACATGGGGGATGTGGGAATGTTTTCAAGGGAGTGGACGAAAGGGGACTCAATTTGGAGTGTAGGGGGGGTTCACTCTACGGGGGTTGGGATTTTGTTTTGTTATAAGGAAATAAGGGTGGAGGATGTTTTTGTTATTGACCAGGGCAGGGCAATAGGGGCAGACATCGTATGGGGAACAAGGAAGCTGCGGGTCATTGTGGTATATGGACCACAGGCGCCAGCAGAGCGGACTAATCTGTTTACATCAGTGGAGCCTTTTCTTGTTACCAATAGACAGGTAATTATAGGGGAGGATTTTAACGTTGAGCTGGGGAGGGGAGGGGATGCCAGCGACCAGTATATTTCACAACTCATGGTTAGATGTGGGTTGGTAGATGGGGGTAAGGGGGTCGAGCCACACATAGACAGCCCAACGTGGCGTAACTCAAGAGGCGTGGCAAAACGTTTGGACTATTTGTTTTTTTCCAGGTCATTAAACCTGATCACAGGTAAGACCATCCCTGTTTTCTTTTCTGACCACGATGGCCTGCTGTTTCGAGTAGATTTGGATGCACAAACGTTTGGGCCTGGTTACTGGCGCCTAAATGTCAGTGTTTTGGAGGAAAAGCTTTTCAACCAACAGTTCCCTTTGTTTTTTAAGGGAGTGTTGGGCCTCAAACCGCTGTGTCAGGGGATACTAGAGTGGTGGGAGGTAGCCAAGGACAGAATTAAGACCTTCTGCTTAGGTTATTGCAAAAGGAAGGCAAGACAGTCAAAGAGGGAGGTGTCTCATCTGCAGCGACTCCTAGAGCGTGAGTACGCAAAGGGGAACTGTGGTTCCACTATAAATGAAGATGTATGCGATTCTTTGAAGGCAAGGCTCAGACATGTCGCTGAAGGCAAGGCCCGGGCTTTCTTGGCGAGATCACGGTCAGAGTTCATTGAGCAGTCAGAAACATGTTCTGCTGCTTTTTTCAGCTCGGTACGGGGAAAAAAAGCAAGGCAGGTGGTGACAGGGTTTAGGGACAGTCAGGGTATTGTTGTGACCGAAGAGGGCCAGGTGGTGAGGGTTGCCACAGATCATTTCAGGGACAGTTTCAAGGAGAAAGATGTGGGAAGAGGGGATGATTTCCTGGAACTGCTTGAGCGCCAGGTTCCAGGGGACATAGTGCAGGCTTTAGAGCTCCCGCTAACGGTTAGCGAATTGGAGGGTGCGCTTAACAGAATGAACAAGGGTAAGGTGCCAGGAATCGATGGCTTACCTGTAGAATTGTATGCAAAGTTCTGGAGCATACTAGGGCCAGTATTGTTGGAGGTTCTGACAGAGGTGCTGCAGGCAGGAGAAATGAGCGGGTCTTTAGCCACCGGGGTGATCTCCCTCCTGTATAAGAAGGGAGATCGCACTGAAATAGGCAACTGGCGACCTTTGACCATGCTATGTGTGGACTATAAACTTCTGGCAAAAGTACTCACTGATAGGCTAGGCGAAGCAATGCCCCATTTGGTTCATGTTGACCAGACATGTGCAGTGCCAGGGCGTTCAACAAGATGGAACCTGCAGCTCCTAAGGGATGCGATAGCTTGGGCAGAGGACAGAAACCTGCCACTCATGCTGGTTGCTCTTGACCAAACCAAGGCTTTCGACAGGGTGCAGTGGAATTTTATGTTCAGCATATTGGAGAGGCTAGGGTTTGGTAAAGTCTTTATAAGGTGGTTGCGCACATTATACATGGACGTGGGGAGCAGGGTAGTAGTGAACGGATACCTAGGCGATGTTTTCCGGTTACAATCAGGTGTGAGACAAGGGTGCCCTCTCTCACCACTGCTCTATGTGCTCTATATGGAGCCTTTGGCTGCAGCCATCAGGGCCGACACAGGGGTCAGAGGGTTTCTAGTGCCTGGCAGTGGAGGTTTACGGGTGAAACTGTCCCAGTATGCAGATGACACCACTTTGCTGCTGGATAGGGATGAGTGCCTTATTCGTTCGCTGCAAATCATGGAGGACTTCGGCAGGGCATCCGGTTCCAAGCTTAATTGTGCAAAGTCCTCTGTGAAGTTTTTTGGGAAATGGAGGGAAAGGATGGATGTGCCAGGGGGTCTTGCTTGCTGCCCAGGGCCTATAAAAGTTCTGGGGGTCAGGTTTGAGTCTACTAAAAGTGCTACCCTGAGTTGGGCAAGACGGCTTGAGGTCGTAGAGAGGAAAGTGTCACTCTGGAAGAGTAGGCAGTTGACCTTCATAGGGAAGGTATTAGTGCTGAAGGTAGATATATTGCCATCCCTTGTATATCTCGCATACATATATCCGTTACCGGTCAGCATGAGGAGGCCTCTCATGCGCCTCTTGTTTGGCTTCATATGGGGTGGGAGATATGAGTATGTGGCAAGAGGCCGCATGCTGGCTGGGGTCGAAGCAGGGGGGAGAGATGTACCACATTTAACTCTGAAGATGGACTGCATCTTTGTTTCAACCTTATGTAGGGAAGTATCAGGCCCAGTAGTACATCCTTCTGTTTTTTTTATCCGCCTTTTCTTTTCTTATCAAGCAAGAGAGCTTATGGCCTGGAGCAATTTGGGGCCCAGGGCGGAACAGCAGCCATGGCACTACCGCCATGCAGCAAAGTGGCTTCGGGCTCACCCGGAGGCTGCCGGGCCAGAGGTAAAACTCAATCACAGAACCCTATATCAAGAAGCCAGAGAGAAAATCAATGTTGGTCCTGTTATTGGAATACCATCCAAAGTGTGGAGGAGGATCCAGCCGAAGGGACTGGACAATAGGCTGAAGGACCTTAACTGGCTGTGCCTGCTCAGGTGCCTGCCAGTGCGGGAAATCATGTACCGTCATGGATTGGCAAGGTCTCCGGTGTGCCCTAGGCCAGATTGTAAGGATGAAGAGACCATCAGACATGTCATGTGGGACTGTACATTCGCACAGGGAGCATGGAGAAGAGTAGAAGGGTGGTTAGGACAGAGTTTTCCTGGGTTTAAAATTACATGGGATGGGATTGAAAGGGGCTCGGGTCCTGGTAAATGTTGGGCAAGTTTCCCCGTTTGGCTAGTGGTAAGCCTGCTCAAGAGACATCTTTGGCTGGCTCGGCAGGATATTGCAAAGAACAAATGCTGCAGCAGCATAAGGGGGATAATAGGAAAAGTAAGGGCAGATATGAAGGGGAGAATGGAGAGGGACATTCTGAAATGGGGACAACACGCCGCTTTGGAAAGATGGAAGGGAGGTTTAGGGCTGGTGGGGTGAAGACCAGATCACCTAACTGTATTTGCATGTATGAAAAGTAAAAGTGTTATATGTGTTGTATTTAATGTCAATTGTTTACTTGTTTGTAAACTGTGTATATGAATGAAGTCAATTGAAGATTTGTTATAATAAAGAAAAAAAAAAAAAAATCTGTTCTTATCAGTTTAATATCTGATACGTCCCCTATACGGGGACTATATATTAAATGGATTTTTAACACTGGGAGCTGAAAGAGGGGCTTTCCCCGTTCACTCCACGCATCGACCCGGTATTGCAGCGCCTCCGGGAATGGTGCACCCATCTCCTGCCTTGTGGAAAAACAAACAAAGACGCATCTCGAAACCAAAACAGATGGTTTCAATTGACGGCAGAAAC
This sequence comes from Pseudochaenichthys georgianus, assembly GCF_902827115.2. Lineage (NCBI taxonomy): Eukaryota > Metazoa > Chordata > Actinopteri > Perciformes > Channichthyidae > Pseudochaenichthys > Pseudochaenichthys georgianus. The sequence goes on from NW_027263388.1 coordinate 44,891, forward strand.
TTCAGCACATCAGCAGCGGATCTTTTTTGGACTCAATGCCAAAGAAGCCACAGGTGAGAGCCACGAACCATGCGAGCGCAGCTGGGGGAAAGGGTGTGGCCTGGGATGTGGAAAAGCCAAGTGAGGGCCACCGCGAGGGCTTGGACTGGGACAACTATGGTGGTGTCTGTTCTCGAGGACGGCCTCCACAATAACTCTGGTTTCTCTTCAAAGCGTATAAGTCTTTCGCCTTTTACTAAAGACTTCCGTGGAGAGGAACACCTACGAGTTCAACCTATTTTTGGTAGGCTTGGCCATTTGGCTGAGCATTCTGAGTTTGTGAAAGACAAGAGCAGTCATTAGCACCTGGGCGATCCAAGCTACCCAGCGCCTCTGTTACGCCAGGTCAAAAGAGCCGCACCAAGACCTGCGGCGACTGCGCAACGAGTCCGTCTCCCGCAGCAAACTTTAAGGGTCATCGCTTCTCGGCCTTTTTGCTTAGACAGCGATCACCTCCCCTTGGATGGAAAACTTTTGCCTGTTGTGGCTCTGGTTTTTTGTCTACATCTGGGAGGACATTATTCTGTATTTGTTTTGCATCATTGAGTTGTTGTTTTGTCTTTGATTTCTTGCAGATTCGTGACAGGCCTCGTTGGTGCTTTGGTCGCACACCTTGTCCTCTGGCCCCAGCGGCTGAACAAAGGAGGGACCCGGGACAAACCAACCCGGGACAAACCAACCTGGAACATCGGCCGCACACCTCATCGCCTGGGGCCAACAGCTGAACTAGGGAGGGGTGAGTACCCCTTTTGACCTGCGGTGCCTCTAACATGTCGGCCTACCATGCCGGCATGCAGAGGCACCATAGTGTGAGGTTCACTTTTGTGGAGAAAGATGGGAAGCAGCTGGCGCTGTCCAGACTGGACTTCTCCAG
>NW_027263389.1:0-10000 GCF_902827115.2 Pseudochaenichthys georgianus
ACTATAGCGGAATCTGAACGACGCCGGACATCAAAGTCAAAGAATATTCGTGTGTGTGTGTGTGTGTGTGTGTGTGGGGTGTGTGTGGCCACTGCTACAATACTTAGGGAGCTATTTTCTGTGTTGGAGTTGTATTCCCTACAGGGTGTACTTTGAGGGTTTTTGACTCTGCAGACCGTTTACATGCATACACAACTTCATAACACACAAGGGGACGTGTAATAACTGGTAAAGCATGACATGGGCCCTTTGAAATGATTAGGTCTCTCATAAATACTGCCCAAACTCTTTACCCCAAGGTCTTACCCTAACCATAACCCCAGAGATGACATGCGAATCTCCCGGCGCATAGGAACGTCCGACGGCTTTGAGCTTGGTCTAGTTGGAATCGCGTCGAAGAGTACATGCAGATTGATGCCTCTGGTGCAACTAAATGTCAAAGGTTACGGCTTAAAATGTAACAAAACCTTCCGTTTAGGCCTTTTGAGCAGCCGCAGTGCTCCGTGAGTGTTTAAAGTACTTTGAAAAGGGCTAAAGAGCTAATTTTTTCACAGGGGTCCTCTAAATAAGGCCCAGATCAGGAATCTGAAGTATGTAAACTGTAACCCACCCAGAACTTTTTTCAATAAAATGTCAAACTTTCTCACAAAATGCTGTCTGGTTAGGGTTATGGATGCCTCTGGTGCGACTACATGTCAAAGGTTACGGCTTAAAATGTAACAAAGCTCCAATGGTCAAAGTCTTCGTCTCGTTGGAATCGCTTCGAAGAGTACATGTCGTTTGACCCCTCTGTTTTACCTAATGTCAAAGGTCACGTCTTAAAACAGGAAAAAACCTTCCGTTAAGGTTTTTATCTCAACACACCCGTTTCCCCGCATGCTAAGCAGTCGAGACTATTCTTGTTAGCTTCGGCTCGATTTGTAGATATGATTTGATATGTTGTGTGTCCCCTAAAGCCACTCCAAAGTGGATATATTTGCGATTCTGCATCCCTGTAAACATATTCATGTGTGTATGTGTGTGTGTGTGTGTGTGTGTGTGTGTGTGTGTGTGTGTGTGTGTGTGTGTGTGTGTGTGTGTGTGTGTGTGTGTGTGTGTCAACCTTAACCCAGGGGTTGTTCAGAATGTGCTATTGTACGCAACAATAGCGGAATCTGAACGAGATCAGATCACTCGTGTCTTAGAGGAGGCAGTGATGCCATAAACCTGTTAATGTAGGCCTGCGCATTCAAACACTCTGTAGTGTATTTATTTTCTAACCAGTTGTTCTTTGGGGGAAAGATTTGGCGCCCTCTTGAGGGAAACAGAGAGTATTTATTCCACTTGTGCACAAATGTAAAGGCCGCTTTAACTGAAAAATGAAAAATGCTCTAATTTGCCTCAAACTCGGTGGGCACCTGCGAGGGGCCGGGTACAACGCACACACAAAGTGGGCTACAGTTGCCCACCCGCTGGAACGACTTATGGCCGTTTGAAGTTTTAAAACTCCAATTTCAGTAACAGGGAAGACCGCCGCTGGGCCCAAATGTCTCACAGATTATAGCCGTGGGCCTAAGCTATCACCCAGAGCAGGTCCCGTACAGTTGCCCACCTCGTAGCCCCAGATATACACATTGTAAACTACACGGGTGGTGGTAAATAGCCCCTTAACCTAGTGAAGATTGAAAATGAAAAATTCACCAATTTGCTTCAAACTCGCTGTGCACCTTGGGGGGGGCGGAGGCAACTCACACACCAAGTGAGGTAAGCACGCCCACCTGTTGGAACGACTTATGGCCATTTCAAGTCTTCAAAGTCCAATTACGATTGTCTCTCCCCATTCCCCGCATGCTAGGCTGTCGAGACTATACTTGTTAGCTTCGGCTCGATTTGTAGATATGATTCGATATGTCGTGTGTCCCCTAAAGCCACTCCAAAGTGGATATATTTGCGATGCTGCATCCCTGTGTGTGTGGGGGGGTGTACCAATCTTAACCCAGGGGTTGTTCAGAATATGCTATTGTACGCAACTATAGCGGAATCTGAACGACGCCGGACATCAAAGTCAAAGAATATTCGTGTGTGTGTGTGTGTGTGTGGGGGGTGTGTGTGGCCACTGCTACAATACTTAGGAGAGCTATTTTCTGTGTTGGAGTTGTATTCCCTACAGGGTGTACTTTGAGGGTTTTTGACTCTGCAGACCGTTTACATGCATACACAACTTCATAACACACAAGGGGACGTGTAATAACTGGTAAAGCATGACATGGGCCCTTTGAAATGATTAGGTCTCTCATAAATACTGCCCAAACTCTTTACCCCAAGGTCTTACCCTAACCATAACCCCAGAGATGACATGCGAATCTCCCGGCGCATAGGAACGTCCGACGGCTTTGAGCTTGGTCTAGTTGGAATCGCGTCGAAGAGTACATGCAGATTGATGCCTCTGGTGCAACTAAATGTCAAAGGTTACGGCTTAAAATGTAACAAAACCTTCCGTTTAGGCCTTTTGAGCAGCCGCAGTGCTCCGTGAGTGTTTAAAGTACTTTGAAAAGGGCTAAAGAGCTAATCTTTTCACAGGGGTCCTCTAAATAAGGCCCAGATCAGGAATCTGAAGTATGTAAACTGTAACCCACCCAGAACTTTTTTCAATAAAATGTCAAACTTTCTCACAAAATGCTGTCTGGTTAGGGTTATGGATGCCTCTGGTGCGACTACATGTCAAAGGTTACGGCTTAAAATGTAACAAAGCTCCAATGGTCAAAGTCTTCGTCTCGTTGGAATCGCTTCGAAGAGTACATGTCGTTTGACCCCTCTGTTTTACCTAATGTCAAAGGTCACGTCTTAAAACAGGAAAAAACCTTCCGTTAAGGTTTTTATCTCAACACACCCGTTTCCCCGCATGCTAAGCAGTCGAGACTATTCTTGTTAGCTTCGGCTCGATTTGTAGATATGATTTGATATGTTGTGTGTCCCCTAAAGCCACTCCAAAGTGGATATATTTGCGATTCTGCATCCCTGTAAACATATTCATGTGTGTATGTGTGTGTGTGTGTGTGTGTGTGTGTGTGTGTGTGTGTGTGTGTGTGTGTGTGTGTGTGTGTGTGTGTGTGTGTGTCAACCTTAACCCAGGGGTTGTTCAGAATGTGCTATTGTACGCAACAATAGCGGAATCTGAACGAGATCAGATCACTCGTGTCTTAGAGGAGGCAGTGATGCCATAAACCTGTTAATGTAGGCCTGCGCATTCAAACACTCTGTAGTGTATTTATTTTCTAACCAGTTGTTCTTTGGGGGAAAGATTTGGCGCCCTCTTGAGGGAAACAGAGAGTATTTATTCCACTTGTGCACAAATGTAAAGGCCGCTTTAACTGAAAAATGAAAAATGCTCTAATTTGCCTCAAACTCGGTGGGCACCTGCGAGGGGCCGGGTACAACGCACACACAAAGTGGGCTACAGTTGCCCACCCGCTGGAACGACTTATGGCCGTTTGAAGTTTTAAAACTCCAATTTCAGTAACAGGGAAGACCGCCGCTGGGCCCAAATGTCTCACAGATTATAGCCGTGGGCCTAAGCTATCACCCAGAGCAGGTCCCGTACAGTTGCCCACCTCGTAGCCCCAGATATACACATTGTAAACTACACGGGTGGTGGTAAATAGCCCCTTAACCTAGTGAAGATTGAAAATGAAAAATTCACCAATTTGCTTCAAACTCGCTGTGCACCTTGGGGGGGGCGGAGGCAACTCACACACCAAGTGGGGTAAGCACGCCCACCTGTTGGAACGACTTATGGCCATTTCAAGTCTTCAAAGTCCAATTACGATTGTCTCTCCCCATTCCCCGCATGCTAGGCTGTCGAGACTATACTTGTTAGCTTCGGCTCGATTTGTAGATATGATTCGATATGTCGTGTGTCCCCTAAAGCCACTCCAAAGTGGATATATTTGCGATGCTGCATCCCTGTGTGTGTGGGGGGGTGTACCAATCTTAACCCAGGGGTTGTTCAGAATATGCTATTGTACGCAACTATAGCGGAATCTGAACGACGCCGGACATCAAAGTCAAAGAATATTCGTGTGTGTGTGTGTGTGTGTGTGTGTGTGTGTGGGGTGTGTGTGGCCACTGCTACAATACTTAGGGAGCTATTTTCTGTGTTGGAGTTGTATTCCCTACAGGGTGTACTTTGAGGGTTTTTGACTCTGCAGACCGTTTACATGCATACACAACTTCATAACACACAAGGGGACGTGTAATAACTGGTAAAGCATGACATGGGCCCTTTGAAATGATTAGGTCTCTCATAAATACTGCCCAAACTCTTTACCCCAAGGTCTTACCCTAACCATAACCCCAGAGATGACATGCGAATCTCCCGGCGCATAGGAACGTCCGACGGCTTTGAGCTTGGTCTAGTTGGAATCGCGTCGAAGAGTACATGCAGATTGATGCCTCTGGTGCAACTAAATGTCAAAGGTTACGGCTTAAAATGTAACAAAACCTTCCGTTTAGGCCTTTTGAGCCGCCGCAGTGCTCCGTGAGTGTTTAAAGTACTTTGAAAAGGGCTAAAGAGCTAATTTTTTCACAGGGGTCCTCTAAATAAGGCCCAGATCAGGAATCTGAAGTATGTAAACTGTAACCCACCCAGAACTTTTTTCAATAAAATGTCAAACTTTCTCACAAAATGCTGTCTGGTTAGGGTTATGGATGCCTCTGGTGCGACTACATGTCAAAGGTTACGGCTTAAAATGTAACAAAGCTCCAATGGTCAAAGTCTTCGTCTCGTTGGAATCGCTTCGAAGAGTACATGTCGTTTGACCCCTCTGTTTTACCTAATGTCAAAGGTCACGTCTTAAAACAGGAAAAAACCTTCCGTTAAGGTTTTTATCTCAACACACCCGTTTCCCCGCATGCTAAGCAGTCGAGACTATTCTTGTTAGCTTCGGCTCGATTTGTAGATATGATTTGATATGTTGTGTGTCCCCTAAAGCCACTCCAAAGTGGATATATTTGCGATTCTGCATCCCTGTAAACATATTCATGTGTGTATGTGTGTGTGTGTGTGTGTGTGTGTGTGTGTGTGTGTGTGTGTGTGTGTGTGTGTGTGTGTGTGTGTGTGTGTGTGTGTCAACCTTAACCCAGGGGTTGTTCAGAATGTGCTATTGTACGCAACAATAGCGGAATCTGAACGAGATCAGATCACTCGTGTCTTAGAGGAGGCAGTGATGCCATAAACCTGTTAATGTAGGCCTGCGCATTCAAACACTCTGTAGTGTATTTATTTTCTAACCAGTTGTTCTTTGGGGGAAAGATTTGGCGCCCTCTTGAGGGAAACAGAGAGTATTTATTCCACTTGTGCACAAATGTAAAGGCCGCTTTAACTGAAAAATGAAAAATGCTCTAATTTGCCTCAAACTCGGTGGGCACCTGCGAGGGGCCGGGTACAACGCACACACAAAGTGGGCTACAGTTGCCCACCCGCTGGAACGACTTATGGCCGTTTGAAGTTTTAAAACTCCAATTTCAGTAACAGGGAAGACCGCCGCTGGGCCCAAATGTCTCACAGATTATAGCCGTGGGCCTAAGCTATCACCCAGAGCAGGTCCCGTACAGTTGCCCACCTCGTAGCCCCAGATATACACATTGTAAACTACACGGGTGGTGGTAAATAGCCCCTTAACCTAGTGAAGATTGAAAATGAAAAATTCACCAATTTGCTTCAAACTCGCTGTGCACCTTGGGGGGGGCGGAGGCAACTCACACACCAAGTGAGGTAAGCACGCCCACCTGTTGGAACGACTTATGGCCATTTCAAGTCTTCAAAGTCCAATTACGATTGTCTCTCCCCATTCCCCGCATGCTAGGCTGTCGAGACTATACTTGTTAGCTTCGGCTCGATTTGTAGATATGATTCGATATGTCGTGTGTCCCCTAAAGCCACTCCAAAGTGGATATATTTGCGATGCTGCATCCCTGTGTGTGTGGGGGGGTGTACCAATCTTAACCCAGGGGTTGTTCAGAATATGCTATTGTACGCAACTATAGCGGAATCTGAACGACGCCGGACATCAAAGTCAAAGAATATTCGTGTGTGTGTGTGTGTGTGGGGGGTGTGTGTGGCCACTGCTACAATACTTAGAGAGCTATTTTCTGTGTTGGAGTTGTATTCCCTACAGGGTGTACTTTGAGGGTTTTTGACTCTGCAGACCGTTTACATGCATACACAACTTCATAACACACAAGGGGACGTGTAATAACTGGTAAAGCATGACATGGGCCCTTTGAAATGATTAGGTCTCTCATAAATACTGCCCAAACTCTTTACCCCAAGGTCTTACCCTAACCATAACCCCAGAGATGACATGCGAATCTCCCGGCGCATAGGAACGTCCGACGGCTTTGAGCTTGGTCTAGTTGGAATCGCGTCGAAGAGTACATGCAGATTGATGCCTCTGGTGCAACTAAATGTCAAAGGTTACGGCTTAAAATGTAACAAAACCTTCCGTTTAGGCCTTTTGAGCAGCCGCAGTGCTCCGTGAGTGTTTAAAGTACTTTGAAAAGGGCTAAAGAGCTAATCTTTTCACAGGGGTCCTCTAAATAAGGCCCAGATCAGGAATCTGAAGTATGTAAACTGTAACCCACCCAGAACTTTTTTCAATAAAATGTCAAACTTTCTCACAAAATGCTGTCTGGTTAGGGTTATGGATGCCTCTGGTGCGACTACATGTCAAAGGTTACGGCTTAAAATGTAACAAAGCTCCAATGGTCAAAGTCTTCGTCTCGTTGGAATCGCTTCGAAGAGTACATGTCGTTTGACCCCTCTGTTTTACCTAATGTCAAAGGTCACGTCTTAAAACAGGAAAAAACCTTCCGTTAAGGTTTTTATCTCAACACACCCGTTTCCCCGCATGCTAAGCAGTCGAGACTATTCTTGTTAGCTTCGGCTCGATTTGTAGATATGATTTGATATGTTGTGTGTCCCCTAAAGCCACTCCAAAGTGGATATATTTGCGATTCTGCATCCCTGTAAACATATTCATGTGTGTATGTGTGTGTGTGTGTGTGTGTGTGTGTGTGTGTGTGTGTGTGTGTGTGTGTGTGTGTGTGTGTGTGTGTGTGTCAACCTTAACCCAGGGGTTGTTCAGAATGTGCTATTGTACGCAACAATAGCGGAATCTGAACGAGATCAGATCACTCGTGTCTTAGAGGAGGCAGTGATGCCATAAACCTGTTAATGTAGGCCTGCGCATTCAAACACTCTGTAGTGTATTTATTTTCTAACCAGTTGTTCTTTGGGGGAAAGATTTGGCGCCCTCTTGAGGGAAACAGAGAGTATTTATTCCACTTGTGCACAAATGTAAAGGCCGCTTTAACTGAAAAATGAAAAATGCTCTAATTTGCCTCAAACTCGGTGGGCACCTGCGAGGGGCCGGGTACAACGCACACACAAAGTGGGCTACAGTTGCCCACCCGCTGGAACGACTTATGGCCGTTTGAAGTTTTAAAACTCCAATTTCAGTAACAGGGAAGACCGCCGCTGGGCCCAAATGTCTCACAGATTATAGCCGTGGGCCTAAGCTATCACCCAGAGCAGGTCCCGTACAGTTGCCCACCTCGTAGCCCCAGATATACACATTGTAAACTACACGGGTGGTGGTAAATAGCCCCTTAACCTAGTGAAGATTGAAAATGAAAAATTCACCAATTTGCTTCAAACTCGCTGTGCACCTTGGGGGGGGCGGAGGCAACTCACACACCAAGTGGGGTAAGCACGCCCACCTGTTGGAACGACTTATGGCCATTTCAAGTCTTCAAAGTCCAATTACGATTGTCTCTGCCCATTCCCCGCATGCTAGGCTGTCGAGACTATACTTGTTAGCTTCGGCTCGATTTGTAGATATGATTTGATATGTTGTGTGTCCCCTAAAGCCACTCCAAAGTGGATATATTTGCGATTCTGCATCCCTGTAAACATATTCATGTGTGTATGTGTGTGTGTGTGTGTGTGTGTGTGTGTGTGTGTGTGTGTGTGTGTGTGTGTGTCAACCTTAACCCAGGGGTTGTTCAGAATGTGCTATTGTACGCAACAATAGCGGAATCTGAACGAGATCAGATCACTCGTGTCTTAGAGGAGGCAGTGATGCCATAAACCTGTTAATGTAGGCCTGCGCATTCAAACACTCTGTAGTGTATTTATTTTCTAACCAGTTGTTCTTTGGGGGAAAGATTTGGCGCCCTCTTGAGGGAAACAGAGAGTATTTATTCCACTTGTGCACAAATGTAAAGGCCGCTTTAACTGAAAAATGAAAAATGCTCTAATTTGCCTCAAACTCGGTGGGCACCTGCGAGGGGCCGGGTACAACGCACACACAAAGTGGGCTACAGTTGCCCACCCGCTGGAACGACTTATGGCCGTTTGAAGTTTTAAAACTCCAATTTCAGTAACAGGGAAGACCGCCGCTGGGCCCAAATGTCTCACAGATTATAGCCGTGGGCCTAAGCTATCACCCAGAGCAGGTCCCGTACAGTTGCCCACCTCGTAGCCCCAGATATACACATTGTAAACTACACGGGTGGTGGTAAATAGCCCCTTAACCTAACCCTAACCCTAACCCTAACCCTAACCCTAAACTTGCTTTAAAAGCTTTATAAATGCTTCGTTGTGCAGTGTACAGGCACAAATAAACGGTGGAGGAGAATTGTAACGCTATTGCATATGAATAAATAGATTTTTCAATATTGACAGCAACCAGGTTTAATTATTATAATCCCAGAGCTGCTATACCAAGACTCATTTGAGAAAAATAGGCTTCAAATACTTACATTAATTAGATCGTTTTTTTGTTAGCTCACAAGCTAGCCATTACTTACTTACAAGCTAGCCAGAGTTTATTAACTCGGTTCTTCTCTTTTCTCTCTAATTTATACGGATTAAGTGATCATTATAAGTCGGGTGTGATCAGGTTTAATTACTAAAATATTAGCAGTACTAACCATAGACTCATTTAAGGAATAATAGGCTTAAAATGCTTACATTAAATAGATCGTTTTTTTGTTAGCTCACAAGCTAGCCACTGCTTACTCACAAGCTAGCCAGAGTTTATTAACTCGGTCCTTCTCTTTTCTCTCTAATTTATACGGATTTAGTGATCATTATAAATAGGTTTTATTTTATACACTTTCAATATAACTGAGGAGCCTGCAATAGGTATTAAATGCTACAGATTTTTCCTCTGCAGCCTCACTTGTTTAACTATGGGATACTTTAATCATAATAATCATTCCCTTTTAATGAGTACTGTTTGATTTACAGTTTAGATTTAGATTCAGACCTGTCGGATGGGTAAGGGGAGGTGTATTTGTTTCTAGTCAGACAGCGCCCCATTGCTGTTCATGATTGATGAAATCCGGTTCCCCCCAAACTTGACAGGTCTGGTCTTAATTGTGACAGTCTAACCCTCAGTCGGATCTCAGTTGACCGGGACTAATAAGGAAATCGGTGGGTCGTTTCGGTTTGACTGTGCCCCTTCGCAGCGGAGATTTGGTGAGCCCGTTCTCCCCGTTCCTGCCTGTTAGGTCCATGCGGGTGCGGTCCAGCACTCTTCAGGTATTACACTTCACATTAGTTTCTTGACACAAAACTTACTTCGGGTCTCCTGTTCCAAGGTATTTTTCCCATCACTGACAGGGGGTAATCCACTTTATTCTGGTCTATTACCCAATATTTAAATCTGGTTTGTTATCAACATAGTGAGTGTCTATATCTCTCTACAGATAGTGGTCAAATCTATTTTTTCTGAGTCTCTTGACCCAATACTCAATTCTGGTGTACTAATTCTCAGGGTGTTTATACAGTTCCCTTTACCCAGGGTGATTACATATATTTCATTATGGTCTGTTGACCCAGTGGGTGTCTCTCCACCTCAAAAGCTCACGGACCTGACCTACCTACCATTCCTTTTCCCCAAGTAGGGACCGTTTAGAAAATAACACAGCACCAGGACTGATCACCTGGGGCGGC
>NW_027263389.1:15000-64764 GCF_902827115.2 Pseudochaenichthys georgianus
CGACCTGAAGTCCATCCACACCAACCAGACCTGGCAGAACCCATAGCAGACCTGCAGGTACACCTGAGAGACTGTGTGTGTGTGTGTGTGTGTGTGTGTGTGTGTGTGTGTGTGTGTGTGTGTGTGTGTGTGTGTGTGTGTGTGTGTGTGTGTGTGTGTGTGTGTGTGTGTGTGTCAACCTTAACCCAGGGGTTGTTCAAACTAAATGTCAAAGGTTACGGCTTGAAATGTAACAAAGCTCCAAAGGTCAAAGGTCACGCTTTCATGCCGTACGGTGCCCTTTACAGCACAAAGGAAGGTCTGACCGCTTTGAGCTCGATGTCATTCTAACCGTCTCGGAGAGCAGATGCAAATGGATGCCTCTGGTGCGACTAAATGTCAAAGGTTACGGCTTAAAATGTAACAAAACCTTCCGTTAAGGCCTTTTGAGCAGCCGCAGTGCTCCGTGAGTGTTTAAAGTACTAAAAGGGCTAAAGAGATAATGTTTTCACAGGGGGCCTCTAAATAAGGCCCAGATCAGGAATCTGAAGTATGTAAACTGTAACCCACCCAGAACTTTTTTCAATAAAATGTCAAACTTTCTCACAAAATGGTGTCTGGACCTTAGCATATGACAGGCTTGTGTTGGCAGATGGGAAGAAAATTAAAAAAATTTAAAAAATGTGGTTGGCGCTCCGAAACTCCGAGAGTGTGTTGTTGCACTTGTGTGGAACCCGCTTGCAAAATGTGGGGAGCCTGCGACCTCGGACAAGGTCAAAACCGAGGTCAGAGGTCACATTCGCAATGGCGTCTCTCACCTGTACTCACCTGTACCCTCGACGGCGCAAAGGAAGTTCCGACCGCTTTGAGGGTTGACTCTGCAGACCGTTTACATGCATACAAAACTTCATAACACACAAGGGGACGTGTAATAACTGGTAAAGCATGACATGGGCCCTTTGAAATGATTAGGTCTCTCATAAATACTGCCCAAACTCTTTACCCCAAGGTCTTACCCTAACCATAACCCCAGAGATGACATGCAAATCTCCCGGAGCATAGGAACGTCCGACGGCTTTGAGCTTGGTCTAGTTGGAATCGCGTCGAAGAGTACATGCAGATTGATGCCTCTGGTGCAACTAAATGTCAAAGGTTACGCCTTGAAATGTAACAAAGCTCCAAGGGTCAAAGTCTTCGTCTCGTTGGAATCGCGTCGAAGAGTACATGTCGTTTGACCCCTCTGTTTTACCTAATGTCAAAGGTCACGTCTTAAAACAGGACAAAACCTTCCGTTAAGGTTTTTATCTCAACACACCCGTTTCCCCGCATGCTAAGCAGTCGAGACTATTCTTGTTAGCTTCGGCTCGATTTGTAGATATGATTTGATATGTTGTGTGTCCCCTAAAGCCACTCCAAAGTGGATATATTTGCGATGCTGCATCCCTGTAAACATATTCATGTGTGTATGTGTGTGTGTGTGTGTGTGTGTGTGTGTGTGTGTGTGTGTGTGTGTGTGTCAACCTTAACCCAGGGGTTGTTCAGAATGTGCTATTGTACGCAACAATAGCGGAATCTGAACGAGATCAGATCACTCGTGTCTTAGAGGAGGCAGTGATGCCATAAACCTGTTAATGTAGGCCTGCGCATTCAAACACTCTGTAGTGTATTTATTTTCTAACCAGTTGTTCTTTGGGGGAAAGATTTGGCGCCCTCTTGAGGGAAACAGAGAGTATGTATTCCACTTGTGCCCACATTTAAAGGCCTCTTTAACTAAAAAATGAAAAATGCTCTAATTTGCCTCAAACTCGGTGGGCACCTGCGAGGGGCCGGGTACAACGCACACACAAAGTGGGCTACAGTTGCCCACCCGCTGGAACGACTTATGGCCGTTTGAAGTTTTTAAAACTCCAATTTCAGTAACAGGGAAGACCGCCGCTGGGCCCAAATGTCTCACAGATTATAGCCGTGGGCCTAAGCTATCACCCAGAGCAGGTCCCGTACAGTTGCGCACCTCGTAGCCCCAGATATACACATTGTAAACTACACGGGTGGTGGTAAATAGACCCTAACCCTAAGACTCTATGTGGGGGAAACGCGCAACGAGATCAGCCTCAGAATTAAACAACATCAATATCGAATTAGAGACGGGGACGGCACGAGCGTTTTATACAACCATTTTAAACTCCATGGCCTCCAGAGTAGGGTAGGGTTAGAGGTTCTGGAAGTACGCATGTCAGGGAGAGATCCTGGAGCTCCTTAGTCCGTGTTTTGGGTGTCTTGGAGCGGCCACATAGAGGTGCTTTTCCCCGGTGTATTTCATGGAAGTCTGAAATAACCTGTTTGCTCATGTCAGGGAGAGATGCTGGGGCTGCTGCGTCCGTGTTTTGGGGGTCTTGGAGCGGCCCCGAAGAGGTGGCTTTGTCGGTGTATGTAATGGAAGTGTGAACTAGCCTGTTTGCTCAAGGCAGGGAGGGATCCTGGAGCTCCTTAGTCCGTGTTTTGGGGGTCTTGGAGCGGTCACAGAGAGGTGCTTTTCAAGCTCGGTCTCCTTGCAGTGTGCAATAAACAGAGTGCTCGTGTCCGTTCGTGCTACTAATTGATAACTTTTAATAGGAATGTCTGTTTGACATGTGTTCAGAAAGTGCTATTTATTCAGAAATAGCAGTTTCTGAATGACCCATTTTAATTTCAAACTGACTTAAAACAGACCACCCGACCTTTGCAACTAATCTACCCACGTGTAGCATGCTATTTTCGGGTATAAATATTGTCTTATCACCACGGATGTGCCTGTATTTAACAACAAAAAGCTTACAGCACCGGGTATTCCCAGGCGGTCTCCCATCCAAGTACTGACCCGGCCCGACTCTGCTTAGCTTCCGAGATCGGACGAGATCGGGCGTGCTTTTTTTTTTTTTTTATCTTTTATTATAACAAAAAACACATATTAACACACACATTAATACATGTTTTAAAAGCCATAATGGTCCACCTCACTGATCCCCAAAAAAGGAAGGACCCCAAGGCTTCCCACCGTTTATATATACACACTTATCATTCTCTTCCATACTTTCTCACATTAAGTCTTTTCACATTATTTTCCCCACTCTACACAAACTCCACCTTCAAATTCTCACAGAGTTTCATCAAATACTCAGATTGCATGATACATTCTTCATTAATTCCCCATTTTATATGTACACACCATTACTTTCCCAAATCTTCTTACCCACCACCCTTATTTCGCATTCCACCTGTTCCCCCACATAACTTTTCCCACAAAATCCCATCCCCACCGCCCTTTCTCTACATCTCTCCTTGTCCTTCCGATCATTAGTGCTCTCCTTTTTCTCCAATTTTCCCTCCATTCTGCCACTGTTTCCCCCTCCTCAAACGGCCTTTGCCTTAAACTCAGGTGATGTACATTAATCTCACTTTTCACCCAATTACCCTCCTCATTAACCACCCCTATATTCACCGCTACTCGTTTCCATTTCTGATATTCCTCCCTCTTCGCTCTTAAGTCTTCTTTTTGTTTTCCCTCCTTCACATCCATCATCTTTTCCTCAAAATAAATGTCCTTTATCTTCCGTCTCTTCTCCTGCTTTTCCTCATCCCCACTCTCCTCCCTCTCACTCTCCCCACTCGACCAAACATCAGTGAACTCAGCTTCTACTGATTGTCCTTCTTTATCTCCCTCCTCCTCGTCTGTTTCTGATTGTCCTTCTTTATCTCCCTCCTCCTCCTCCTCCCTCACTGCCACTTCATTCTCCCTCTTTCTCTCTTCCAGCTCAATTTCCTACTTCTTATGTTTTAGTGTCCTCACTCTTAATAGTTCCTCCTCCCTCTTTCTCATCTCCTCCTCTTCCTCTTCATTTTCCACCGTATCTCCCCATCCTTCCCCCCCCCTCACATCCGCTACTCCTTCCTCCTTCTCAGTACCTTTTATCCTTTTTTTCCCTCTCCTCCCCCCACCATGTTCCAAACTTTCCACGCTTTCCCCCTCCATACTTTCCACATCATCATTCCCTTCATTCACTCTCCCCTCCACCACATCATCTTCATCACTCCCCCCCTCTCGTGATATTTTCTCCCCTGCCTCCCCTCCCCCCCCTCGTTTCCCCCCTCATCCATCCTCCCTCCTGTCCGGGGGGAGGCCCATTATGTGGACACTCCGGCGGCGGGAACTCTCCCTTTTGGGGACCTAGCCCCCCCTCTCCCCTCCTCTTTCCTCCCATCCCACAGTTCCTTGCCAAATGCCCCCCCTCATTACACCTGTGACATTTTATATCAGGACACTCTCTAAAAATGTGCCCAGGTCTGAGGCAGTTTCTGCAGACCTGGCTCTGCCCATCATGCCTCACATTGATGAATTCCCCTCCTTCCACCCCTTCAATCTTTGTTGAATACGGTAGGGATCTACCCTCCGCCCCAAACTCCACCCTCAAAAACCTCGTGCCATCCGCCACCTTTGTCCCTGGCACCCACCTCCTCATTATTTTTGACACAGGTTTCACCCCCCACTGTGACAGTTTCCTCAAAATAACCTCATCCCTCATATACATTGGCATATTCATGAATGACACAGTTGTTCTTTTTCTCCCCATTTCCCATGCCTCCACCATTACCCCTTTCACCCTTAACCCCTTTCACCCTTAATCTAGTAATTTTCCCTTCCCCTCCCGTGTATGCATTGTGATTTCATATTCCCCTCTCCCTTTCGTCTCCCTTTCGTCCTGCACCCCAATACTCTCCCACACGTCTCCTTTATCCCCCCCAACAAATGTCAATTCAGTTACCCCACTTCCGACGTTGATCATCAAAGTCAGTTCAAGCTTGTAATCCAAATCCTCTACAGCCGTTTCCTCCCCCGCCATTGTCTTTCCTTCTGATGTTCCTTCTCCTGCCTCCCTCCTCTCCTTCTCCGCTTCGTCCTCTGCTGTCTTTGTAGGGAGATCTTCCATCAAATGTCCCGTTGACTTCGCTCCTTTCCTCACTTTTATCCATCGGTCTCTGGCTGCTGCTGCTGCTGATTTCGCCCCCTCCCCCGCTGCTGCGGCGGCACGGTCAGGGCTTAAGTTTCCCCGTTCCACATTTTCTCCTTTCTTTTCCGCATCCACCTTATTCTCCACCTCACAGTCCTTCAGACTGTCGGTTTTCTTTCCATTTTCGCGTCCTCTTTCGTCGCAGAACACCTCTGTTTTCCTTCCTCCCTGCGCCATTTCCTCTTTCCAGCTGCATAGAGCTTTCCCGTCCTTCCCTCTCGATATTCTCGGCTTCCCAGCCATGCAAAACTCTTTGGACTTTCTCCCCAGACAGCAGTGCTGCTGGGGAAGGTAACAGTCCAAAAAACCGCTTTCAATTCGTCCAAATATTAGTCTTTTCTTCCGTTTTTCCACCAAACATTTGTTTGAGCTCTTTCTTCCTCAGCCACACAAAACGCCCCTAGTGTCTCAGAGTGGTATGGCCGTAAGCAAAGAGTTTGGCGGGATATTGGCTCCTTGTAGCTGAGGGGGGCTGGCTGGCTGTCTCAGGGCCGAGTTTGGGTGCTGAAAGGCGGACTGCCAAACCGCCTTGTCGATACTGTTAGGAGATTTAGTGGTTAACTCGTCCGCTTTCTTAAATCTCCTCGCGTCCCTACACAAGCCGTTATCTTACATGGAGGAAACCCAGAGCATACAAGTAACCGTTTAACAATAATCCACTTTAATGGTAATATACAATGCAATACAATCAATACATTACCATACACAACCATATCGTATCATATGTGCAATGTCAGGAGTTTGGCCTACTCCTGGCTCCTGCCCACAGGCCGCCACAACCTTCCAGTCCGAGCGACGCGAGGAGAGAGAGACAGAACACCGCGGGGTTCCTGTCTAAATACTTTGCTGACCAGAGGAGGAGTTATCTGCGCCCCCCTTCCAGACCAGTGATTGGCTGCCCAAATTAGTATCAACAGCTCACATCTTAAGTTCCCCAATCCCAGTGGCTCAGCTTCCTTATCACAGGGATCTGAGATGACTGTATGTCAACTCCACACCTTCCCCCTCTTCCTTTTGTCCTCACAAAACCAAATGTTCCCAGGCCCCAAAAACAGTTCACAGTGTTCTTACTCAAATCATTTTCAAGCTTCTTCACAGTTTGCATGAATACATACAAATATTTCCTTACAATTCCCTCTTTTGCACTCTTAAAAAAGAGAGTGCAATTTACACAAGGCACTTGCAAAAAAAACTGCATCCTTGTCTGCTGAGTCTCCATACTTTTTATTCTCAGTGTCCACAGTGAAGGGCACTCCGTCCAGGCTCTCGTTGCAGATGACGCAGCGGAAGCAACCGGGGCGGTAAGACTTCCCCAGGGCCTGCATGTCCATGATTAGATGTCCACCTGCGTTGCACTTGTCTGCAGACTGCTGGAACCCAGAGTACAGAAAGTCCTCTTCACAGAAAACCCTTCCTGCGTCATAGTAGAACGCCTTCCCTCTCAGCCTTCGACTACAGGCGCTGCAGGTGAAGCAGCTGTCATGGTAGAGGCTGCCCATAGCTTGGCAGGCCTGGCTGGCTCCATACACCGTCTTGTTGCACTTAACCCACACTCCTGTTTCAGCGGAGAGTGGAGTCCCCTGTGATCCGCTGACGGCGGCTTCTGGGCTGCCTGCTAGAGAGATGTCTTCCTTCTCCTCCGGCTTGCTGATGGCGGCTTCCGAGTCGATGCTGAATAGATGTCCTCCCGATCTTCCTTCTCCGGTCCGCTGATGACAGCATCCGAGTCGACCTCCATGATGAGAGCCCGATCCGTCCTGATGTCGTCTAGGGTCCTCGCAGGTGTTTTCCCCCGCCGCACACTGGCTCCGCATAGTGGTACCAGTTGTCCCCCTTTCCTTGTAGGCGGACGGCATGGGATGTCCTCTGGGTCACTCGGTCGGGGCCGGAGAGCCTGGGGTTGACAGTCAGCCTCCTGCGTCTCGGGTCCCTCTTTCGGCGTCAGCAACCTGTGTGGAGAAATCTGATACAAATCCCTCAAGCCTACGCTCCGGGCTCTGGGGCCCTCGGCTGTTTGACCCACCAGTGCGTGGCAACTTGGAGCCTGTTGGTGGGGTGTCTTACAACAACAGACGTGTGTGCACAGGTTTTCTAAATTAATTGTGCTGCTTCAGAATCTTAATACTTGGACTGTGCCCACTAAATAAGAACCCCAACATCTTTAGGTAAACTAAATAACATATTTCAATAGCTCTGAATTTCTGACAAGCATCTGTATTTTTTTAAATGAAATCCCTGAGATCCCATTAAAAATCTAAAAATATGATTTGAACTGCTAATGTTTCTGGTAAAGAAACACACTAATCTTATGGATTCAAAAACAACCAAAATCACAATACTAACAAAGTGAATGGCTTCCTGGTGATACTGCTTCTACCCGTCAGTGCTTAGATATTATCCCACTAAAAAAATGGATACAGAATTCCCACAAACTGTCATCAAATGTCTTTCTATTACAAATGTAGATGAAATGTATATCCCCATAATGACCTAAACAATAAAGTCTATGGCTTTTACTTCTTTACCAGACTAGTTACATGATGTTGTCCAAATTACATTGTGTCTCATTACATTACTATGTTTTAGCTTAACTGTAAATATGTTCTTTCTACATTTCAAACCTCAGTTACTTTAATACCTGTTGAAACATTAGTTGACACATTACTCACCGGTCAGCCTCTCCAGTATTTCATTCTGGACTTACATCTCTCTGGTAGCCCCTTGGCCACTGATTCTCTACCTGTGTTACCTGCTATAACTCAATCAATATTAGAGACATGTCAACATTCACCAAACAGCCTCTAATCCCCAAATATGGAGCAGGTCAATTCTAAAACTGTCAATCAATGGTCAGATTGAACAATGGAGTTGGGCAGCAGGTTCCTTTCAGTCCCTAAATGAAAAATGTACATTGTAAAGTTTACACTCCCCCTTTTTTTACACATTCTCTCATGTGTAAACAAAAACCTGTATGGGAAGAAAACCTTCAGGTCATAATGGATTATAAGACAATACCAATCATTTTTCCCAAATGTACATCCATTATTTTCACAGTAAACCCTTGAGAGTGTTTCTCTCCATCATTCAGTCCTCAAAGAAACAGAATTCCAAATGTCATAGTTTGAGTTTCACATTCTTCAAACCGCCACCTCCTGTGGGAGTGAAACATCATGAAGCAGATTAGATACGGTTTCCCCTTTTGTGCAATGTTAGGAAACCTCTCATTTCACACATTATTATCACCCAAAAATAATGTGTTAGTCCAAAACATGCTTGATTAGTCATCGTTTTAAATCATGCAGTTGCACTGATCAGATGCAAACATACACTCACTCACACTGTCAGGTTGTACAGTCAGGTTTGGTCAGGTTCACCACAGAGTCAGTCATTGACAGTGCCTTCCCAAGTTACCCTGTCGGTCAGTTGGTCTCAGTCTTTTTGGCCATGTGTCTTGCTCTGCAGAGACTTTGATGTTCCAGCACAGGCCAGCATCCTCCGTCTATACAAATCTGTATATATGGAGCGCCATCATTTATTAATTCACAATTACAACTATAATGTTCAAGATATCTCCAACCCCTCCTTGCTGTTTCCCACATTCCCTGAAAAGTGTCTAGCCAAAAAAATGTCACTTCCTTATTGTACTATTACTATTACTGCAATTAATTTACACCTAATTAGTATTAAAATGACTAATAGATCTATTTCAGAAACATGTGTACATCACTATCTTGTGTCAAAACATTACTAGGATCTGTAAAGATCTGCCATTTATTCCATAACTCATTCTATCAATTTATCTTCAATTCTGGTGCACTTAAAGAACAATGTTACCCTCTTTAACAGTGCGTGGAACTCTGGGTGTCTGAACATGAAACCAGTACCTCAAATTGAAATACTATATTTTGTTTAGAACCAGCTTTCCCTTCAACATGACCTATATAAATAAATATTTATCTGATCTTATAGAGCTGTTACTAAAACTCTCCCTTTGAACTGATCAATACTGTAACAAATTAAAACACTACCAAATTCACACACGAATAAAAAGTCCAGTGCATACTTCCTTCATGCCCCCCCCCTTTTTTTTATCAGTGTGTATTAGACTGATTTTCCACTTCCCTTTAATAGTTCCCCTCTTTTCCGCTATTTTTATTTACCACTTGACAAATGTATGGTCCATACATCTTCTTATCTTCACTTATTTATCAAGTCAATTCAAGTTCTTTACAATACATTAGTAGATACCTTGTGGAGTCTTCACAATAACTAATCCCCTCTAGGATATGAAATCCATTCATCTTCAAGCAGATACTATGTCCTTATTTATGTTTTGTTCACGATAACAATGGTATAACAACCACATGTCATCAATTCTGGTCCACCTAAAAACCAATGTTAAACTCTTTAGCAGTGTGTGGAACCCTGGATGTCCGAACATGCAACCATTACTCCCTCCTTTATCAAGGATTTAAAACAGAAGTCATTTCATATTTCCTATGGTAATAACTGTGCTACAATGGTGAAATCAATTATTTAGATTGGAATACGATATCTGGCTTGGCACCAGCTCTCCCTTTAACATTATCCATACAGATAAAGATTTGTCTTATAGAGTGGTTCCTAAAACTATCCCACTACTTTATTCACACGTGAATAAAAATGTCAAAGAATATTTTGTTAACCTGATGAAAAGATTGAAGAATATGGTTGTACTCTGAACCCTCAGTGTATTCTCATTTTACTCTAATAGTTTACTGCTATTTTTAATTTAATAAATCTTTCTGTCTTTACGTATTTATGCTTTAAATGTGCGTTTTGTGAATAAGTGTGTTTATGTGTAAACTCACTCATTCCCGTTTTCCTTTTCTCCTTTTTATGGAGGGCGGATTCTGCTCTCATGTCCCACACTTTGCGCCTGTGCTCAGCTTGGAACTTCATGGTCCCGTCTGAGGGACTGATGAGCGTAGATCTCTGCCCGTCAGCATGCTGTTTGGTTCTGGATGCCACAGGTGGAGATAGTTCTGGCTGCAGTCTTGTTGTTGTTGTTTCAGCTCTGGTTCTCTGTCTGTTCGATGGAGAAGGAGGAGTCTCCTGTTGGGTTAGGTCTTTTGTCTGCTTGGAGGGTTGGGATCGTAGCCTTTTCTAACTCAGAGGGGGAGTCCAGGTCTCGGGACGCATTACCTATAAAAAATCTAGCACACTGAGGTTAAATAAATCCAACCCTTTCCACTCTGACTCTTTGTAATCATACTATCTGTCTTAATTGTTAAATGCCATCTAAACAACCTAATTGATGTCTACAAATGATATTACAAAAACTCACTCTAAAAATTGTTTCATCCATTGCTACATATTTACCCAAAATAACTCTTTCAGGAAACCATTTTCTCCTATACATTGAAAAACGTACATGTTTCCAGCATCACATATTCCACACACTACGAAAGAACATCCACATATTTTCTCCAATATTTTAAGCTAGTTTCTATAGCAAGATTAACATGTGTGACATAATAATCAGATGTCTTGTTTGCTAACCAAGAATATTAAACTTTAAAATCTCTTTTGACCAGTTGAAGTCCTGCTTACTTCATCCTTAAACTCTTCTTTAATTTGAAACCAAAAAAGGTCTTCCTTCTCCACCATGATCCTATCTCTATATCAAAGTCCAGACAAACTGATGATTTATCTCTATAAATCATGAGGAATGAAAACACTATTCTCCCTTACTTCAGTTCTAAATCAAATGAGCCAGACAGGAAACCCCCTTTAACCACTTGCTTATCCTATTATTTTTGATCAAAGTTGTGTTACAAGCAGGTTAGATCTGTAATGAATTAAAATCAATCTTTAAGGACGTAATATAAGTTAAATATATTGTTAAGCAAATTGCTGTTTTATTGTGAAGGCCTCTCTGGCGAACAGCGGCCTTTGGCTTTTATTTTGAAAGACCGTTCCGGAACAGCGACAATCGTTCTAATGCATTAACTATAGTCGTGAAAGAGACAAGGAGGGGGAAGGCGTGTGGAAGCAAGCAATGAACTGAAAATGCCACCAATCCTGTTTTAACGTGATGGCGCACATTGCAAACCTAAGCGCCCTGTCATAACTGACAAGCGTTGAAAAACCTTTCTGCTTATCCCTTAGGCCACTACTTTTTGTTTTATTCATAACCTAAAAATACAATTGTGATGAATAGCTTGCTTTTGTATCATTACATTTACCAACATAAAACAAGGTCTGTACTAATCAACAATGACAACCCACAGACAGCTCATTGAGTTAAATATACGCAATATATTGACTTCGCTTTTATTTATCTGACTTAATTAACGTGCTTCCCCCCCTTTCAGCCACTAGATGGCAGCAGCAGAGCACAAATGAGCTTCACTCTTCTGAGCGAATGTCTGATTATCACAGACAATCGGTCACACAGGTTATTTGGGTAAAAATCACACAGATTTATTCCCCGTACAGTTTGTCCGGCTTGATAACGTGCTACATATGTCGTCACGCAGGACTCTCTGCTTACCTTGCGATCAACGTTATGTTTACGTCAGCCTTTCAAATTAATTTTTACAGACAAGGGAAACGGGAGCCGGTCTCGTCACAATGTAGGTGACGTTAGCGCTCTCTCCCAAGGATTTAACAGATAACAGTCCGCTGACACTTTCGCTTATTTGGTCTTGGACTCTTATTTACCCCCAGTTATAAACGGCGGATCGATCTGAAATATCGATCATCCAGGTTTCGTCGTATAGGACTTACACCTAAAGCCCACGAACTGCACCGCTTCTACGTCACTTCAGGAATATACTACCTGAGATCCACGCTAACTGCTCTATATTTCTCGTCACGCAGGACTCTCTATACCTTGCGATCAACGTTCACGTGTTATATATAACTTTCCTAACATGGTAAAAAATATGCATTGTATACTCCATTCAAACTTCAAAAACACTCTGAAACGCCTACAGACAATCCTACAGGGCCCTGCTATTGTCCGAGGCGTCTAAAAGTGCTTGTTCCCGACCCAGTGTGGTCATCTGAATCCTTCCACAGCTCATGTTTATTCAGAAACGTCGGAGGTCACCATTTGTTAGGAGATTTAGTGGTTAACTCGTCCGCTTTCTTAAATCTCCTCGCGTCCCTACACAAGCCGTTATCTTACATGGAGGAAACCCAGAGCAAACAAGTAACCGTTTAATAATAATCCACTTTAATGGTAATATACAATGCAATACAATCAAATACATTACCATACACAACCATATCGTATCATATGTGCAATGTCAGGAGTTTGGCCTACTCCTGGCTCCTGCCCACAGGCCGCCACAACCTTCCAGTCCGAGCGACGCGAGGAGAGAGAGACAGAACACCGCGGGGTTCCTGTCTAAATACTTTGCTGACCAGAGGAGGAGTTATCTGCGCCCCCCTTCCAGACCAGTGATTGGCTGCCCAAATTAGTATCAACAGCTCACATCTTAAGTTCCCCAATCCCAGTGGCTCAGCTTCCTTATCACAGGGATCTGAGATGACTGTATGTCAACTCCACACCTTCCCCCTCTTCCTTTTGTCCTCACAAAACCAAATGTTCCCAGGCCCCAAAAACAGTTCACAGTTTTCTTACTCAAATCATTTTCAAGCTTCTTCACAGTTTGCATGAATACATACAAATATTTCCTTACAATACCCAGCAGCTGTGGGTTCTGCAGGGGCCCCCGGGCCTGCCTGTGAGCCTGTCTCCCCCTCTCCAGCACCTGCGAGCTCTCTGGGGTCCTGGAGAGGCATTTTCAGGCTTCTCTCTGCACCCTTTTCCCCCTACAAAAATGACTTTTAAATGGATACTTTTGGATGTAAATGGTTCACTGTGTCACGGCTATGGGTCTCTGAAACAATCAGGCACTTAGGGGCTGCAGGAACACTTTACCCGCCTTGTAAACACCTTTTCCTGGGTAAAACAATCAGCACCCGCCAGTCATTTCAAAGGGTTTCAAATCGTTTTTTCACTTTTAAAAACAGCTTTCTGCCCTGTAAATGATTTCTAATCATTATTACCGTCATGGAGGAGCTGCAGGGACACTTTACCCGCCTTTTAAACACTTATTCCTGGCTAAAACAATCAATTTATTTCCGCCAGGGTCACAGCCTGCTGCTGCGGCTGCTGCTGCTGCTCTCCCTCCCTAAATTCGCAGCAAACTCACCCAGCTTTCACACACTAATTCCTGGGTAATAAAGCCATGTGCACCCTGTATTTAAAGTAATCTTACCCAGCTTTCAGACACTAATTCCTGGGTAAGAAATGTGGATGAAATGGCATATTTAATCCGATTTTGAGCACTCTTTTCCCCGCAGAAACTAGTTTAATGTAAGTACATGATTTCTAATCATTATTACCGTCATGGAGGAGCTGCAGGAACACTTTACCCACCTTGTAAACACTTATTCCTGGCTAAACAATCAATTTATTTCCACCTGCTTTCCATCAGCACCCGCCAGTCATTTCAAACGGTTTCAAATCATTTTTTCACTTTTAAAAACAGCTTTCTGCCCTGGAAATGATTTCTAATCATTATTACCGTCATGGAGGAGCTGCAGGAACACTTTACCCGCCTTGTAAACACTTATTCCTGGCTAAAACAATCTGCCTACTGTCCATCAGCACCAGTGGGACAGTCATTTCAAACGGTTTTAAATGGTTTTTGAGCTACTTAGTCAATACTGGGTATTTCAGTGTTAAAAAGTGCATTAAACCTGGTTTATTTAAAATGTATATTTCATAAAGCACCAGTGTGATGCACCCGTGTTTTTACCCGTTATTGGTTATGTTAAAGCAGGGTAAAACAGATGTGAATGCAGGGTGAATCACCACGATTTTATACCCATCAATTAATGATTGAAAAATAGGACCAATTGTTGTTAATGTTAATTTATTTTAACAAGTTCATGATTTCAAGAATGTACATGACAGGCGTTTTAATTGAACCACACACCAGGGGAACAGAGAAGTGTAGACAGCCCTCGCATCCTCCGGTACTGCCATCTGAATTGCTCCTTCAGATGTAGCTCGACCACTCACTTCCAATGTGTGGGCTGCGGCAGAAGATGCTCTGAACATTTGCCGGATTTCAAACGATTTGACATTTGACGGGACATTTGCATAGTATTTATCGGCAGTTGATACATTATGACACATGTACTTTGAGAGCATTGACCGGCTTTCGGGACCTTGATGGTGCTTAATCTGTAGAGAGAAAGACAAATTAGTTTAGTTTCAACCCCCAAACAACAACATAAAATAATGTGTATTTCACTCACATTGTCAGCCAGGGAAGTGCGGAGCATAGTGTACGTTATGGGACTGCACAGGCCAATGTCTAGCCATGCTTTCTTCAAGTGCCTGTGCAGGAAATTGCAAGGAAATGTACCGCTTGTGCTAAGCAGATATTTGTTATGTCGACCAGGCAATCCGTTCTTTATATTCATCCAACGTTTCACCCAGCTAAACTCATTGGCAGTGAGCGCGAGCTGTGCTGCTCCGAAAGTCATGGCAGTCTTGTGATCATGAACTTGAATCACGTAGCCGTTAGCAGAACCTCTTCTCTCCACATCCAGCACTTCGTTATCTGTCATATTCTTGTAGACACCGGTGCGATGACCAAACAGGAGACTCCAATGCAGGGTGAAATAGCCGTACAGAAGATGCTGACTTAAGGTGTGTGGCGCACGTGACATGCTTTCAAGTAATTGGGGAATTCTGATTTCAGCGGCCTCCATGGCGCGAATGAGCTCTGATTGGCTCGGAATATGATCAAATTTGTCACTTTTCATCTTCATTATATGCATATGGACATTCTTTTTCATGTGTTTCACGAGGGCTTTCATTTCTCTCATTATACTGACAATATCAGTCTGTTTTAATCTGCATCCTGGAGGTTTGGACTCAGAGAAATACTTCATGAAATGATTCACATTTTTGAGAAACATAAATGCTGTTGTGATCGTTCCACAGGATTTTGACATGTGATCCGTCCACGAATGCAACTTCGGCATGTTATTTAAGAACACCCAGTCGGAGAGACGGTTAGCATCTTGAGACATGAATTGTATAAAGCTTTGAATTCGTTTTAACTTCGACGAATCATTATTCCTCTTTTTTTGACCAGGATAAATTCCTGAACAGTGATGCTTGTACAATTTCAGGTATGATTCTATGCTTTCACACACTAATTCCTGGGTAATAAAGCCATGTGCACACTGTATTTAAAGTAATCTTACCCAGCTTTCAGACACTAATTCCTGGGTAAGAAAGTCACCCTGCATGCGTCGTCAAATGTGATTGAAATGGACAGATTCCTGTCCATTTCATGCACTTTTAATGGGAGGATGAAATGGCCATACCTTCCCTAAATTCACAGCAAACTCACCCAGCGTTCACACACTAATTCCTGGGTAATAAAGCCATGTGCACACTGTATTTAAAGTAATCTTACCCAGCTTTCAGATACTAATTCCTGGGTAAGAAAGTCACCCTGCATGCGTCGTCAAATGTGATTGAAATGGACAGATTCCTGTACATTTCATGCATTTTTAATGGGGTCGTCAAATGTGATTGAAATGGACAGATTCCTGTACATTTCATGCACTTTTAATGGGAGGATGAAATGGCCATACCTTCCCTAAATTCACAGCAAACTCACCCAGCTTTCACACACTAATTCCTGGGTAATAAAGCCATGTGCACACTGTATTTAAAGTAATCTTACCCAGCTTTCAGACACTAATTCCTGGGTAAGAAAGTCACCCTGCATGCGTCGTCAAATGTGATTGAAATGGACATATTCCTGTACATTTCATGCATTTTTAATGGGGTCGTCAAATGTGATTGAAATGGACAGATTCCTGTACATTTCATGCACTTTTAATGGGAGGATGAAATGGCCATACCTTCCCTAAATTCACAGCAAACTCACCCAGCTTTCACACACTAATTCCTGGGTAATAAAGCTATGTGCACACTGTATTTAAAGTAATCTTACCCAGCTTTCAGACACTAATTCCTGGGTAAGAAAGTCACCCTGCATGCGTCGTCAAATGTGATTGAAATGGACAGATTCCTGTACATTTCATGCATTTTTAATGGGGTCGTCAAATGTGATTGAAATGGACAGATTCCTGTACATTTCAGGCACTTTTAATGGGAGGATGAAATGGCCATACCTTCCCTAAATTCACAGCAAACTCACCCAGCTTTCACACACTAATTCCTGGGTAATAAAGCTATGTGCACACTGTATTTAAAGTAATCTTACCCAGCTTTCAGACACTAATTCCTGGGTAAGAAAGTCACCCTGCATGCGTCGTCAAATGTGATTGAAATGGACAGATTCCTGTACATTTCATGCACTTTTAATGGGAGGATGAAATGGCCATACCTTCCCTAAATTCACAGCAAACTCACCCAGCTTTCACACACTAATTCCTGGGTAATAAAGCCATGTGCACACTGTATTTAAAGTAATCTTTCCCAGCTTTCAGACACTAATTCCTGGGTAAGAAAGTCACCCTGCATGCGTCGTCAAATGTGATTGAAATGGACAGATTCCTGTACATTTCATGCACTTTTAATGGGAGGATGAAATGGCCATACCTTCCCTAAATTCACAGCAAACTCACCCAGCTTTCACATACTAATTCCTTGGTAATAAAGCCATGTGCACATTGTATTTAAAGTAATCTTACCCAGCTTTCAGACACTAATTCCTGGGGAAGAAAGTCACCCTGGACGGGTCATCAAATGTGATTGAAATGGACAGAGTCCTGTACATTTCATGCATTTTTAATGGGGTCGTCGAATGTGATTGAAATGGACAGAGTCCTGTACATTTCAATCACTTTTAATGGGAGTCATCAGGTGTGGATGAAATGGCCATATCTTCCTTAAATTCACATCAAACTTACCCAGCTTTCACAAACTAATTCCTTGGTAATAAAGCCATGTGTACCCTGTATTTAAAGTAATATTACCCAGCTTTCAGACACTAATTCCTGGGGAAGAAAGTCACCCTGGACGGGTCATCAAATGTGATTGAAATGGACAGAGTCCTGTACATTTCATGCATTTTTAACGGGGTCGTCGAATGTGATTGAAATGGACAGAGTCCTGTACATTTCAATCACTTTTAATGGGAGTCGTCAGTATATGGAGCTTAACCCATAATTCCCGGACGTTCCAGGCCGAATTTGGAAGCTCATAGGCGGCCTGCCATGCGCCTCCACCCGTGGAAAGCAAAACAAAGTAAAGAAAACGGTCAATTATATGTTAAAATAATCAAAAATGAAGTTTTTGAAAATTCTCGAAAAACGGCTAAGTGCCAACGGGGGAGGGGGTCAAGTCTTCGGCGCTTCGGGACGACAAACAACAAATTGATGTTGTTTAATTCTGAGGCTGATCTCGTTGCGCGTTTCCCCCACATAGAGTCTTAGGGTTAGGGTCTATTTACCACCACCCAGCCCCGGAGACTTTTGCACTCCCCCGTTGCAATTTACAACAGAGAGGGGAAACGAGACCTCCCTTCCCCCGTCCAAAAAAATCATTCATCTTTTCCAAGCTACCATCTGCACGAAATCGGAAACCCGGTTTTTGAGAGCACTTAGAAAAAAAACGAGCTATTTTCACATGATGGGGAAATCATGGAGGAATGTATCCGCCTCATGAGCCCTTTGGATCGGATACAATTGTTGCCTGGAGGACCCCCAATCATGGTTCTCACAAAACGTTAAGTTTTCGAACTGGTCTCTGGAGGAATTCAAGGGGAGTTGTCACGGAATAACGACACACTATTTTCGGCTACAATGGTTGCCTGGAGGACCCCAGTCATGGTTCTCACAAAACGTTAAGTTTTCGAACTGGTCTCTGGAGGAATTCAAGGGGAGTTGTCACGGAATAACGAGACACTATTTTCGGCTAAAATGGTTGCCTGGAGGACCCCAGTCATGGTTCTCACAAAACGTTAAGGGCGTTCTCCCCGGCAACCCGCCAGCAGATGAAAACACCCACCCCTCCGCCTCTCCACCTCTTCCGAGGGACGAGGGAACCGCGCGGGGGGGTCTGCTGGAGGCTACTGCCGGGTGCTCCGTCCTGCGCTTCACCGGGACCCGGCTCGAACACTCGGAACTCTGACTCCAGCGCGGTGTGGCGGCCTCACCCTGGTCGTCCACCGTGCGCCCTCCGGGTACCTGACTCCCCTGCCTCCTCCGGGGGCAGGTGCGAGGGGTTCAATGCCTCCGTCCCCCTGGGGGACGGAGCGCCCGGAGGGTACTGTTATCCCCACGTTGTCGTACCCGAAATTGTCAGGTATCCTTTGGGAGAACCAGACTCTGGAGGAACGTGAGGGGAGTTGTCAGGGGACTCTACCCGCCTTATGGAACACTATTTTCGGATACTTTTTTTTGACTTTCATGCATCTTTCCATGGATGAATTATTGTATTTATTTTTAACTTTTTGGTCAATTTCATCCAGTTTTGGCCCCCGCCTTGCCTGGATGATAAGACCAAGAGATGACAGGGATCTCTGCCCGCCTAACGAGTGCCTAAATGGGACACCGCACGATGATGCAAATGAAAACAAACACTGATTTGAAAATAAGCTGAGTGCACCTTTCTTCAGTCTTTTCACGCTTCCTTCTTTTTCACCCACGATTCTATACCTTCTACTGATGACATTTCCCGGTACCGAAATGCTCAAGAATACAGGTCGGATGGCGGTCCGTTGTCCGATCTGTAATAGTTCCTACCGCGCCCTGAGCAAGCATCTGCAGAGGCACCATGGTGTGCATAACTTGGTTGAAAGAAAAATTCTGCTGTTGTTGGCCAACGGACGGACCAACATTAGGCTACTATCCCTGTACCATTGCAGGATGCGAGTACCGCGGCACAAGGCTGGATCGCCACTTGGACAGAGACCATGTTGAGCTGTCCCGGGAGGAAATACATGTGGTTCAAAATAAACTGAAAATGACAGTGGCAAAGAAGGAGCTTTATGAACTCCGAATGACAAACCCCACGATAGAAATTATTACCTCTTGGGCTGTTGATATGGTGGAAGACGACGATGTACTGTCACAACCTCCACCCTTGTCCCCGGTGAATGAATGTGACAACCCGGACTGTAAGGAATGGAGGATGGAGGCAAACACAGTGAGGGCTCAGCGGGACAGATATGCTGCTGAGGTGAAATCCCTGCGCTGCAAGTTGCAGCAGAGGATAAAACACAAGCGACAGAGGATGGATCAGCGGGCTGGGGACATGCCCGTGTTCGATGGGGAGGAACGAGAGCGGGTCATTCTAAAGAAACGACCCCGAACAGAGTCGACACCAACGAGGCTGTCCAAGTCGAAAGGTCCCTCCTGCAGCAAGTCTCCCATTCCCGCCTGCAGCAAGTCTCCCACTGGCTCTCACACACATTCATCCAGCTCCTCAGAACCTGCATCCATGCATACCGAGGCCTCGTCAACCTCCCCTCCCATACATTCCCCCTGGTTTCACGTCAGGGGCCGGGGAAATATAATGCGGGACATCACATTCCCACGGATCATGGTAAGTGTGTTGAATATGTGACAAATGCAGTTTCTGTAACACACCATGTGTTGTCATTAAAGTACTGTTTTATATTTCACAGAGGAGTATCTGCAAGGATACCGGGAGCATTATGTAGGTATCGACCCACCAGTGAGGCTCTAAGAACACACAGTCTCCAAACTAAGCAGAGTGAAGTCGTTCCTAAGTTTCATGGCTCACGGTTTCAATCGCCTGTCTGACTGGCTCTTTTTGAGGGATCTCAAGAGGATACGCGGGTGGTCCCGGAGCCTGATAAAGTCAAGCCTTCAGGTCACGACCTCCGACTTCTATATCAAAAATATATCACACTTTCTCAAGTACATGGCCGACACACCGTGCAAGGGGAGCAGGCTCAGCCAAAACGACATGATTTTAATCAAACTGGAAGTAGTTGCCATCCTGAAGTCCCTGAAGAGAAAAGTACTTATCCACCAGATGCAAGTGAAGCGTGACAAGATGGAAGGTCTGCCGAGCCATAACGACATCATGACATGCTTGACTTCGACCAACACTCGCATCCCTCAGCTCCTGGATGTGATGGCCAGCAATCCGACTACCGCAACCCGGATACTCCTCTATTGGTACATGACCCTCCATTGGAGCTGTATTTACGGCCACCGTCCGGGGGTCTACTCCAACATGACCAACGCCGAGGTCCGAAAGGCGGATACAACTGGCACTGCCTTCGGCTACCTCATCCATGTGAGTGCTATTAAGCAATGTATTTATTCTGGCAGTTATATGCGTGATTGATATTGTATTGACACTCTCTAACTCTGTCATAACAGGTAAGCAACCACAAGACGGCCAACACGTTCGGGGAAGCGCAGCTGTACCTCACCGTAAAAGCGTGACGTGTAGAAACAGCTGGAGAAACCAGTTCTCAGCTGACAAAGCATTTAAATAGCGGTCTCAAAAACTGGTTAATTCAGTGTACTCCTTGACCTGGCGGCTACACCTCCTTGGACGCAGAAACCGCTGTAAGTAATAATCTTGTTTAATTAGACTTCTCTATTTCAGTTATTCTACTCTGTATAATTGTTCTGTAGTTGTTGTAGCTAAAAGGGCACTTTTGAGAGAATTTAAATCTCAGATCTGACCATGTGAAAGGCTCACTGCCTCCACTTTGTGCCTGGGCTGCATTTAAATCCGCACCCCTCTGAGTTGTCGCCCATCAGCTGTAGAGAATTAACTAATTAGAGGGGCGTGGCACCATAGCTGTGAGAACTCAGCAATCAGGCGTCCATTTAGGCAGCTCTTTCTTGAGCGTCAGCGTCAGACAGCCGAAGACCGACAAAGACATTGGAGTCCTGCGGGAGTAAGACCGACAAAGACATTGGAGTCCTGCGGGAGTCACGAGGGTGGCAAAGAGGAGGCAAATCCTACTCTAATTTGAGCTAAGTATCACTGGTGTCTTATTCTTATTTTTCTTTTATTTCGTTTTCTAGCCCCTTATGCTATAATCATGTGTATTTTCTCCATTACTGTTCATGTGTCTTCTCGCAATTATCACTGGCCCCGTGTATCTCCTAATCGATATAACCGGCCCGCTCTCGTCTATCCCACGTGCTCCTCTGAGATCCAGCACCTAGTTTCAGGCGGCCTGTGGAACTGCCAGTCAGCTGTTCCTAAGGCTGACTTCATCTCTGGCTACGCCTCCCTGCAGTCTCTGGATTTCCTTGCTCTCACTGAGACCTGGATTACTCCATCCAACACATCCACCCCAGCAGCTCTCTCCACAGCATATTCCTTCTCCCATACACCCAGACCCACTGGTAGAGGAGGTGGCACTGGTCTCCTGCTCTCTCCCAAATGGAGCTTTTCTCTCTTCAAGCTACCTAACTTCACTCCTTCCACCTTTGAATTCCATGCCGTCACAGTGACCCATCCTATACAACTGACCATTGTTGTTCTCTACGGTCCACCAGGAGCCTTGGGGGACTTCTTGGATGAATTAGACCATCTCCTCTCACACATCCCTGAAACTGGCCCTCCCGCTGTACTTCTCGGAGACTTCAACCTCCAGATGGGGAAGATAGACGAACTAACATCTCTGTTAACCGCCTTTGCTTTCTCACTATCTCCGTCTCCACCGACTCATAAAGCTGGCAATGTCCTTGATCTCATATTCTCAAGGCACTGATCTACTTCTAACCTCTCTGTAAACCCGCTCCACACCTCTGATCACTTCTTCATTTCATTCTCTCTACCCCTTTCCAAACATAACAAACTAATCTCTTCGCATCCTGCACTTGTCCGCCGTAACCTCCGTTCCCTCTCCCCCTCTACCTTTGCCTCCTCGGTGCTCTCAGCCCTCCCTTCCTCTGACTCGTTCCAACTCCTGCCTCCAAACTCTGCTGCAGAAACTCTCCTCTCTACTCTCTCATCCTCTCTGGACTCTCTCTGTCCTCTCACATCTCGGCAGGCTCGCCAGTCCCCTCCTGCTCCCTGGCTTAATGACGCACTGCGTGCTAATAGAACCGTCCTTAGGGCAGCAGAGCTGAAATGGTGGAAATCCAAACACCGTGACGACCTCCTAACCTATCAGGCTCTCCTCTCCTCTTTCTCTGCTTCGATCTCTCAGGCAAAAAGCACTTTCTTTCAAGATAAGATCCAATCTTCCTATTCCAATCCTAAAAAACTATTTTCCATCTTCTCCACCCTCTTGGACCCTCCCAAAGCCCCTTCCCCCTCCTCCCTTCTGTCAAGCGACTTTGTTAACCACTTTGAAAAAAAGGTTTACGACATTCGCTCTTCTTTTTCTGACTCACCCCTACTCACCGCCGGATCACCTGAGCCACCTTCAACCGGCACACTAACCTCCTTTTCCCCTCTCTCTCCAAGTGAGGTTCTTACCCTCATTATCTCGCCCCGCCCTACCACCTGTCCTCTGGACCCTATCCCTTCAAACCTCCTTCAGACTATCACTCCTGATATTCTACCGTTTCTCACCCATTTCATCAACACTTCTCTAACTTCTGGTCACTTTCCAAACAGTCTCAAGGAGGCAAGAGTAAACCCTCTCCTAAAGAAACCCACTCTCGACCCGTCTGATGTTATAAACTACAGGCCTGTCTCTCTCCTCCCGTTCCTGTCTAAAACACTTGAACGTGCTGTCTTTAAACAACTCTCCTGTTATCTCCATCAGAACAACCTTCTGGATCCGCACCAGTCTGGTTTCAAGGCAGGTCACTCCACCGAAACTGCTCTCATTGCTGTCACTGAGGAACTGCACACTGCTAAAGCAGCCTCCCTCTCCTCTGTCCTCATCCTGTTGGACCTGTCTGCTGCATTCGACACGGTGAACCATCAGATCCTCCTTCACACTCTCCAAGAACTTGGAGTTTCAGGCTCTGCACTTTCCCTCCTCACCTCATACCTCAAAGACCGCACCTACAGGGTTACTTGGAGAGGGTCGGAGTCCGACCCTTGTCAATTAACTACAGGGGTCCCTCAGGGCTCTGTTCTTGGTCCTCTCCTCTTCTCCCTGTACACAAACTCGCTCGGATCTGTCATTAGCCCGCATGGTTTTTCATACCACTGCTACGCTGACGACACCCAATTAATTCTGTCCTTTCCCCGCTCAGAGACCCAGGTCGTCGCACGCATCTCTGCTTGTTTAGCTGACATCTCTCAGTGGATGTCTGCTCATCATCTCAAGCTCAACCTTGACAAAACTGAAGTGCTTTTCCTTCCGGGAAAAGATTGTCCCTCTCTTGACCTAACTATCAACATCGGCCCCTCTGTTGTTTCCCCGACTCAGACTGCAAGGAATCTGGGTGTTATCCTAGATAACAACCTGTCGTTTACTGCAAACATCACTGCTACAACCTGCTGCTGCAGATACACGCTTTTCAACATCAGGAAGATACGCCCACAGCTGACCCAGAAATCGACGCAGGTTCTGGTCCAGGCTCTCGTCACCTCACGCCTAGACTACTGCAACTCCCTCCTGGCTGGTCTACCTGCATGTGCCATCCGACCTCTGCAGCTCATCCAGAATGCAGCGGCTCGTCTGGTCTTCAACCTTCCAACATTTTCCCACACCACGCCGCTCCTCCGCTCCCTCCACTGGCTTCCGGTAACTGCTAGAATCCACTTCAAGACACTGGTACTTGCATACCATGCTGCGAATGGATCTGGCCCTTCCTACATCCAGGACATGGTTAAACTGTACACCCCAGCACGTGCTCTACGCTCTGCATCAGCCAAACGGCTCGCTGCACCCTCGCTGCGAGGGGGACCCAAGTTCCCATTATCAAAAACACGTGGGTTTGCTATCCTGGCTCCAAAATGGTGGAATGAGCTCCCCATTGAAATCAGGACCGCAGAAAGCTTACACACCTTCCGGCGCAGACTGAAAACTCATCTCTTTCGACTCCACTTCGAGCGATCGAATGACTAACAAAGAACTGCTAACAGAGCACTTATATACTAATAAAGGATTGGCTTATCTAAAGCCAGTTGAGTAGCACTTGAAACGATTGGCTCTTTGAAACCTGATGTTCTTATATGATTCTGTTTTCTTCAAGGTTGTGTCTTCCTGGTCGAATGTACTTATTGTAAGTCGCTTTGGATAAAAGCGTCAGCTAAATGCAATGTAATGTAATGTAATGTAATTTGGATGGATGAAGAGGTGGCTGGAAATCAAGGGTACGCTGACCAGCACCCAGAGCCGCTACTTCCTATACACAGCGGGGAAGAACCCGTCCAGGAACCTTGCCTACTCCCTGAGGTTGGCATGGGCTGATGTGGGGCTACACGGTCCCATTAACTTCACCGACCTCCGCACAGTCCACGCCGATAATGCGAAGAGGTTTCAAGACAAAGGCAATCGCCAAAGAGTGAGTGATTTCATGTGTCACAACACTGCAACTGCAGACAAATTTTACGCGAATAATCCTTCTTTGAAGGAGGCTGCGGACATTCGGCTGCTCTTCACAGAGTCACTGCAAGCAGCAGCGGCGGCATCGACAGCAGCAGCAGTGGGAAATGAAGACACTTTGGCGGGTATTGACATCGACAGTGACAGCTCTGGAGAGGAGCACAGCCCCGCTCCCTACCAAGACTCAGCGATGCCGAGACGTCAGATGAAGAATTCTCCAAAAATGTCAACGCTTGGAGAGCGAAGAGGGACCAGTCACTGGCCGAACACAGCCCCTCAGACATTGGTGAAGAGAGGGTGCCATACTCTGCACCGACTTCAGCCACTGTTGCCAGTGATCAACTTGTAAATATGCAATGTTTTGTTGTACTCAGTCCCCTTGTAAATACTTTATATCCTGTGTGAATGTATTTATTACTGTAAATATTACTGTAAATAAAGTTTGTTAAAATTACTTACTTTGTCTTCTGTTTTTAAAGCCCAATATGGGTTTTTTCCCTTTAATATCCCCAGGGGCACGATATTCTGGTTCTGGTGGTAGCATGGAGGTGTTTAGTCCGAGTGAGGAGTGCTCAAGTGTGGGATGATTTGTAAGGTAGAAGAGGGTAACAAAAATTAAAGTGTGAACCTCCAGCAGGGCAGGTGGTGCTGTGAAGAAGGCCGAATATGGATGCCGATGGGCGGACGATAGAGCACCGCAAAATACACCCCCCTTTAAGGTTCCATGGGGCACGAGTTTCTTGAGGGTGTGATCATCTGGGTTTAGTCCGTGGGGGAGTGCTTAAGTTCGGGGGCCCGGGGACTCAAGGGGCACGATGTTCTGGAAGTACGCATGTCAGGGAGAGATCCTGGAGCTCCTTAGTCCGTGTTTTGGGGGTCTTGGAGCGGCCCCGAAGAGGTGGCTTTGTCGGTGTACGTAATGGGTAAGAAAGCCACCCTGGACGGGTCGTCAAATGTGGATGAAATGGACAGATTCCTGTCCATTTCATGCACTTTTAATGGGAGGATGAAATGTAAGTGTGAACTAGCCTGTTTAATCCGATTTTGAGCACTCTTTTCCCCGCATAAACTAGTTTAAATCACCGTTAAACACTTATTTAAAATGTCAATTTAATGGACTTCCCGCTATGCATTAAAGTCCGTGATCTGTACACACTAACCTGTACACTTGGCAGACCGCGACAGGTAGTTAATGTCCACACAGTGAACACGCAAGTCCCGAGAGTATTCACAGTAATCTTACCCAGCTTTCACACACTAATTCCTGGGTAAGAAAGCCCTGTACATATCCCTGGATGAAATGGCCATGTGCACCCCTGTATTCACAGTAATCTTACCCAGCTTTCACACACTAATTCCTGGGTAAGAAGGCCACCCTGGACGGGTCGTCAAATGTGGATGAAATGGACAGATTCCTGTACATTTCATGCACTTTTAATGGGGTCGTCGAATGTGGATGAAATGGACAGATTCCTGTACATTTCATGCATTTTTAATGGGAGTCGTCAGTATATGGAGGTTAACCCATAATTCCCGGAGGTTCCAGGCCGAATTTGGAAGCTCATAGGCGGCCTGCCATGCGCCCCCACCCGTGGAAAGCAAAAAAAAGTAAAGAAAACGGTAAATTATATGTTAAAATAATCAAAAATGAAGTTTTTGAAAATTCTCGAAAAACGGCTAAGTGCCAACGGGGGAGGGGGTCAAGTCTTCGGCGCTTCGGGATGAAGCCCCGGAGACTTTTGCACTCCCCCGTTGCAATTTACAACGGAGAGGGGAAACGAGACCTCCCTTCCTCCGTCCAAAAAATTCATTCATCTTTTCCAAGCTACCATCTGCACGAAATCAGAAACGCGGTTTTTGAGAGCACTTAGAAAAAAACGAGCTATTTTCACTTGATGGGGAAATCATGGAGGAATGTATCCGCCTCATGAGCACTTTGGATCGGATAAAAATGTTGCCTTGATGACCCCCAATCATGGTTCTCACAAAACTTTAAGTTTTCGAACTGGTCTCTGGAGGAATGCAAGGGGAGTTGTCAGGGGACTCTACCCGCCTCAAGAGGCACTATTTTGGGATACATTTTATCCATTTTCACCCTTTTCTATGGTTCTTCCAAAAAGTTAACTTAGACTTTTTCCGACTCTGGAGGAAGGTAGGGGGAGTTGTCAGGGGACTCTACCCGCCTTATGGAACACTATTTTCGGATACAATTTATCCATTTTCACCCTTTTCTCTGGTTCTTCCAAAAGTTGACTTGTACTTTTTCCGACTCTGGAGGAATGCAAGGGGAGTTGTCAGGGGACTCTACCCGCCTTATGGAACACTATTTTGGGGTACTTTTTTCCCATTTTCACCCCTTTTCTCTGGTTCTCCAAAAAGTCAAGTCAGACTTTTTTCCTGATTTCTCACTGATCGAATGGCAAACGCGACCCGCCATCGGAGGGCCTCCGCCGGCCCGGCCTCGTGCCGGTGCTCTGGCGGTTGGTTCCTCCGAACTGCGGGTTCGACTCTGATGGCCGGGAGGGTGTGCTGCGCGGGGGTAACCCCGCGGAGCACAGCCTTCCTGCCCGCCCGATATGAAGCGTGACCAAGACGAACCGTCTGACTCAGGTGTCCCACCACGGGTCACGCGGCGGGACGGAGGTTCCGGGCTGGAACCTCCCCACCTCCGCCGCGGTGCACCCGGCAAACACTGTTTCTTGAACCCTCCACTGTTGCATAGCTGCGGCAATTGGCCTTGCTCCGGGCACCGGTTCCCCCCAGTGTTCGGTGGCTCCACATGATATATGGTCGACCCTACTTCATAACATGCTACTCTCATCGAATCAGTTATGGTTCCCTTGATTGCTCAACGTTACTTGGGTGACTTTGACACGTCTAGACCTAATACATGTCAACGAACGCTGACCTTCGGTGAAGTTCCGTGGTTCGTGCATTTATCAGATCCAAAACCCATGCGGGGCGTCCTGGGACCTTTGGTGACTCTAGATAACCTCGCAGGCCCTCGTAGCGACCACGGGTAACGGAGAACCATGGTTTGATTCGGGAGAGGGAGCCTTACAACCGGTTACCATTGTATAGGGTTGACCGTACTTCATCACAGGCTACCCGTACCAACCACATATGCTTGTCTGCAAAGAGTGAACTGCCTGGTCCTGCCCTGGTGTTCCTCTACGGCTAGTGTCCAGCCGTCAGCTGTGCTATCAGCAAATTTGACCCGCCATCGGAGGGCCTCCTCCCCGGGTCCCCGGGTCCACATGCTGGACGGTCGGACTAATAATATTTTACAGGGCTCAGGGGTCTGCTCCTGGAGCGGCCTGCCATCGGAGGGCCTCCTCCGGCCCGGCCTCGTGCCGGTGCTCTGTTCCTCCGAACTGCGGGTTCGACTCTGATGCACTTTGAAGCTCCTGGAGCGGCCTGCCATCGGAGGGCCTCCTCCCCGGGTCCACATGCCGGTGCTGGACGGTTGGACTAATAATATTTTACAGGGCTCAGGGGTCTGCTCCTGGAGCGGCCTGCCATCGGAGGGCCTCCTCCGGCCCGGCCTCGTGCTCTGTTCCTCCGAACTGCGGGTTCGACTCTGATGCACTTTGAAGCTCCTGGAGCGGCCTGCCATCGGAGGGCCTCCACCTCCACCGGCCCGGCCTCGTGCTCTGGCGGTCGGTTCCTCCGAACTGCGGGTTCGACTCTGATGGCCGGGAGGGTCAAATCCCCAAATATGTGTATTTGCCCAAATGATGGAAATAAACAAAATGCTATTTTACAGGACAAGACAGTACAGGACATGCCGGATGTAGGTGTATTTTCACAGCTTTCTGGAAATACACCAAATGTGATTTGCAGGGCGACCCAAAGCTCCTTTTACCCAAGTGATGTGCACGTCGCACATCACGGAGCTCATTTCATTACATGGTTTACCAGGGGCACTAAGGTTTTACCCGGATGTCCTTATGTGTTTAGTCAGAGTGCTTGAGTTTGGGTACACGTCTTTGCCAGGCACACACAACCGAATATGGAAGCTGGTGAGCGGACGATAAAGAACCACAAAATACACCACCTTTAAGTGTTGCCAGGGGCACGAGAACATCACATCCTCCACTGGAGGGTGGGTGCTGCTGCTGTGAAGGAGGCCGACTATGGGTGCCGATGGGCGGACGATAAAGCACCGCAAAATACACCCCCCTTAAAGTGTTGCCAGGGGCACGAGAACATCCTCCACTGGAGGGTGGGTGCTGCTGCTGTGAAGGAGGCCGACTATGGGTGCCGATGGGCGGACGATAAAGCACCGCAAAATACACCCCCCTTAAAGTGTTGCCAGGGGCACGAGAACATCCTCCACTGGAGGGTGGGTGCTGCTGCTGTGAAGGAGGCCGACTATGGGTGCCTATGGGCGGACGATAAAGCACCGCAAAATACACCCCCCTTAAAGTGTTGCCAGGGGCACGAGAACATCCTCCACTGGAGGGTGGGTGCTGCTGCTGTGAAGGAGGCCGACTAAGGGTGCCGATGGGCGGACGATAAAGCACCGCAAAATACACCCCCCTTTAAGATTCCCAGGGGCACGAGATTCTTGAGGGTGTGATCATCTGGGTTTAGTCCGTGGGGGAGTGCTTAAGTTCGGGAGCCCGGGGACCCAAGGTGTGCGAGGTTCTGGAAGTACGCATGTCAGGGAGGGATCCTGGAGCTTCTTAGTCCGTGTTTTGGGGGTCTTGGAGCGGCCACAGAGAGGTGCTTTTCCCCGGTGTATTTCATGGAAGTCTGAAATAGCCTGTTTGCTCATGTCAGGGAGAGATGCTGGGGCTGCTGCGTCCGTGTTTTGGGGGTCTTGGAGCGGCCCTGAAGAGGTGGCTTTGTCGGTGTACGTAATGGAAGTGTGAACTAGCCTGTTTTCTCAAGGCAGGGAGGGATCCTGGGGCTGCTGCGTCCGTGTTTTGGGGGTCTTGGAGCGGCCCCGAAGACGTGGCTTTGTCGGTGTACGTAATGGAAGTGTGAACTAGCCTGTTTGCTCAAGGCAGGGAGGGATCCTGGGGCTGCTGCGTCCGTGTTTTGGGGGTCTTGGAGCGGCCCCGAAGACGTGTCTTTGTCGGTGTACGTAATGGAAGTGTGAACTAGCCTGTTTGCTCAAGGCAGGGAGGGATCCTGGGGCATGTACATCTCCCTGGATGAAATGTACATATCCTCCCTATATTCACAGCAATCTTACCCAGCCTTCACACACTAATTCCTGGGTAAGAAATCCCTGTACATCTCCCTGGATGAAATGGCCATATCTTCCCTAAATTCACATCAATCTTACCCAGCTTTCACACACTTATTCCTGCATAATAAAGCCATGTGCACACTGTATTCACATCGATTTTACCCATGTTTCACACACTAATTCCTGGGTAAGAAAGCCACCCCTGTACGCGTCGTCAGATGAAATGGACAGATTCCTGTACATTTCATGCACTTTTAATGGGAGTCGTAATATAAGTTTGAAATAGCCTGTTTAATCCGATTTTGAGCACTCTTTCCCCCGCATAAACTAGTTTAAATCACCGTTAAACACTTAAAAATGTCTATTTAATGGACTTCCCGCTATGCATTGAAGTCCGTGATCTGGACACACTACCCTGTACACTTGGCGGACCGCGGCCGGTAGTAAATGTCCACCCAGTGTACCCACCAGTCCCTAGAGTCAGATTCCTGTACATTTCATGCACTTTTAATGGGAGTATTCAGGTGTGGATGAAATGGCCATACCTTCCCTAAATTCACAGCAAACTTACCCAGCTTTCACACACTAATTCCTGGGTAATAAAGCCATGTGCACACTGTATTTAAAGTAATCTTACCCAGCTTTCAGACACTAATTCCTGGGTAAGAAAGTCACCCTGCATGCGTCGTCAAATGTGGATGAAATGGACAGATTCCTGTACATTTCATGCACTTTTAATGGGAGTATTCAGGTGTGGATGAAATGGCCATACCTTCCCTAAATTCACAGCAAACTTACTCAGCTTTCACACACTAATTCCTGGGTAATAAAGCCATGTGCACACTGTATTTAAAGTAATCTTACCCAGCTTTCAGACACTAATTCCTGGGTAAGAAAGTCACCCTGCATGCGTCGTCAAATGTGGATGAAATGGACAGATTCCTGTACATTTCATGCACTTTTAATGGGAGTATTCAGGTGTGGATGAAATGGCCATACCTTCCCTAAATTCACAGCAAACTTACCCAGCTTTCACACACTAATTCCTGGGTAATAAAGCCATGTGCACACTGTATTTAAAATAATCTTACCCAGCTTTCAGACACTAATTCCTGGGTAAGAAAGTCACCCTGCATGCGTCGTCAAATGTGGATGAAATGGACAGATTCCTGTACATTTCATGCACTTTTAATGGGAGTATTCAGGTGTGGATGAAATGGCCATACCTTCCCTACATTCACAGCAAACTTACCCAGCTTTCACACACTAATTCCTGGGTAATAAAGCCATGTGCACACTGTATTTAAAGTAATCTTACCCAGCTTTCAGACACTAATTCCTGGGTAAGAAAGTCACCCTGCATGCGTCGTCAAATGTGGATGAAATGGACAGATTCCTGTACATTTCATGCACTTTTAATGGGAGTATTCAGGTGTGGATGAAATGGCCTGTTTAATCCGATTTTGAGCACTCTTTTCCCCGCATAAACTAGTTTAAATCACCGTTAAACACTTATTTAAAATGTCAATTTAATGGACTTCCCGCTATGCATTAAAGTCCGTGATCTGGACACACTACCCTGTTCACTTGGCGGACCGCGGCCGGTAGTAAATGTCCACCCAGTGTACCCACCAGTCCCTAGAGTATGTTAGGAAAAGGGACCACATTACTCCTGTTCTGGCTGCCTTACACTGGCTCCCTATAGAACACAGGATAGAATTTAAAATTATTCTTCTCACCTACAAATCCCTTAATGGGCAGGCGCCTTCTTACCTTAAACAACTCATTATACCCTACTGTCCTACTAGGGCATTGCGTTCCAAGAATGCAGGGTTGTTGGTTGTTCCTAGAGTCTCTAAAAGTACAATGGGAGCCAGAGCCTTTTCTTATCAAGCTCCACATTTGTGGAATCAGCTTCCAGTTTGTGTTCGGGCGGCAGACACCCTATCCGTTTTTAAGAATGCACTTAAGACCTTCCTTTTTGATAAAGCTTATAGTTAGGGCTGATTAGATTCAGCCCCTAGTTTTGCTGATATAGGCTTAGTTTGTCTTACTTCTTCCTTCTCTCTGTCTATACCTGTGTACTCTCATCCGATTAACCCAGCTTCCCAAAATGTCTTTCTTTTTGGTGTCTATATACGCCGGGATCTGGAGTCATGGATGATCCTGCGGGCCTGTGTCCTGGATCGCGAGCCCTGGATCTTGAGTCGTGGCTGTGGTCCTGGATCATAGGTCCTGGATGGATATCCTCGTGGATTCATCTTCCTATTATACACACATGCATTTCCAAACATTTGGACTACCTATGTTGCAAATGTATTATCTTTTCAATTTACACACGGCATATATTGCACGTCTGTCCGTCCTGGGAGAGGGATCCCTCCTCTGTTGCTCTCCCTGAGGTTTCTCCCATTTTTCCTTTTAAACTGTGGGTTTTCTCCGGAAGTTTTTCCTTGTACGATGTAAGGCAAATGTCAGCTTTCAGACACTAATTCCTGGGGAAGAAAGTCACCCTGGACGGGTCGTCAAATGTGATTGAAATGGACAGATTCCTGTACATTTCAATCACTTTTGATGGGAGTCGTGAGGTGTGTTTGAAAGGGCCATATCTCCCTTAAATTCACAGCAAACTTACCCAGCTATCACACACACTGATTGCTGGGTAATACAGCCATGTGTACCCTGCATTTAAAGTAATCTTAGCCGACTTTCAGACACTAAATCCTGGGTAATAAAGGCCTGTACATCTCCCTGTTTGAAAGGGCCATATCTCCCTTAAATTCACATCAAACTTACCCAGCTTTCACACACTAATTCATGGGTAATAAAGCCATGTGCACACTGTATTTAAAGTAATCTTAGCCAGCTTTCAGACACTAATTCCTGGGGAAGAAAGTCACCCTGGAAGGGTCGTCAAATGTGATTGAAATGGACAGATTCCTGTACATTTCAATCACTTTTGATGGGAGTCGTGAGGTGTGTTTGAAAGGGCCATATCTCCCTTAAATTCACAGCAAACTTACCCAGCTATCACACACTGATTGCTGGGTAATACAGCCATGTGTACCCTGCATTTAAAGTAATCTTAGCCGACTTTCAGACACTAAATCCGGGGTAATAAAGGCCTGTACATCTCCCTGTTTGAAAGGGCCATATCTCCCTTAAATTCACATCAAACTTACCCAGCTTTCACACACTAATTCATGGGTAATAAAGCCATGTGCACACTGTATTTAAAGTAATCTTAGCCAGCTTTCAGACACTAATTCCTGGGGAAGAAAGTCACCCTGGACGGGTCGTCAAATGTGATTGAAATGGACAGATTCCTGTACATTTCAATCACTTTTAATGGGAGTCGTGAGGTGTGGATGAAATGGCCTGTTTAATCCAATTTTGAGCACTCTTTTCCCCGCATAAACTAGTTTAAATCACCGTTAAACACTTATTTTGTTGATGTCTATATAACCGACTTCCCGCTATGCATTGCGGTCGGTTATATGGACACAACTACCCTGGCACTAGGCAGACCGCGGCCGGTAGTAAATGTCCAACCAGTGTACCACCTGGTCCCTAGGGTATGTGAGGGTCTAAGGACAGAGGGTGTCGTATTGTCATACTGATATTCTGTACAAACTGTGAAGTTCTCTGAGACAAATGTAACATTTGTGATATTGGGCATATAAATAAACATTGATTGATTGATTCCTCCAGAGCGAAATCCAACGTCAGGGAGGCTTTTGGTGTAATCCGAGATGGAGA
This sequence comes from Pseudochaenichthys georgianus, assembly GCF_902827115.2. Lineage (NCBI taxonomy): Eukaryota > Metazoa > Chordata > Actinopteri > Perciformes > Channichthyidae > Pseudochaenichthys > Pseudochaenichthys georgianus. The sequence continues at coordinate 48,492 of NW_027263389.1, forward strand.
AAATAACCAACATCCCACGCTTTTTGAGCCAAATACGCAACTGCGTGTGTTAATAATTGCATGTTTTCACTGCTCATAGGATATGCAGGTTCGGGTCGGTTTGCAGCTCTTGTGCCGACGGGTCGGGTCGGTTTGCGGAACTAATTGGCAATATGTGCAGGTGGCGGGGCGGGTTCGGTATTGCACGTTGCGGGTACAGGGCGGGTCTTGAAAATCAGTCCCGAGCAGGACTATTCATTACTCGTTATTCTCTACTAATAGTTAATTAAAGAATGTATATAATTTAAATATATCTAAAGTCTGACTTGTCCTTTCAAAAGAGGTCAAATTTGTATTAATTAACAGTTCGCCCAGGATATAACTGACCTACAATCTGATTTATTTGCAGGTAAACCAGTGGCACTTTTTGACAAAAATCATCCTGACTGGGCACCGTCTGTCAAATTGGGCCACGAGAGAATTACAGCACCTTCCCATGCTACACATGCCAGGTATAAACGCGCCAGAAAAAGGTCATCCATCGCACTACTTTATCTCTACAGCATGGTATCTGATATACCATCTCCAGAAGAGCCCGCACCAGTCCTGGGAGCCACTAGGGAAGAAGAAGGACTGATTGAACCAGAGACTGGCACTGCAACTCAGACTGATTTGACTGGTGAAATGATTGACAAAATGTCATTTGAAATTAATAATGTAACAACAGAAAATGTTAACTTAAAAGAAAAGCTTGTAAAGTCCACAATTTCAGAGAGTACATTTAAGGGCGATGATGACTGTGTGCGGTTCTACACGGGACTTCCTACTTTTGCCATTCTAATGATGGTGTACAATCTTGTGGAACTGCACATCAGTGTGAACGCTAGGAGTTCACTGTCTAAATTTCAACAATTTATCCTGACACTAATGAAATTAAGATTAAACCAACCCCTGCAAGAGCTGGCTTATAAATACAACACATCCACGTCTACAGTATCCCGTGTGTTTACCTTGATTATCGACGTCATGTTCAAACGTATGAGTTTCCTTTTGAAGTGGCCATCTCGGGAGGAACTCCAACTGACAATGCCTATGGATTTCCGCACTCATTTTGGTACTAAAGTGGCTGTTATAGACTGCTTTGAAGTTTTCATTGACAGGCCATCAAATGTAATGGCACGGGCTCAGACTTGGTCAAACTACAAACATCACAACACCATAACATTTCTGATAGGAATCTGTCCGCAGGGTGTTATATCATTAATTTCAAGGGCATGGGGTGGCAGGTCCAGTGATAAGCATATTACAGAAAAGTGTGGCTTCTTAGATAACATTTTGCCTGGTGATTTGATTTTGGCAGACCAAGGTTTCAATATAAGTGACTCAGTGGGTTTCATGTGTGCTTAGGTTAAGGTGCCTGCATTCATGAAAGGCCAGAAACAATTATCAATGAAAGATGTTATCGACACAAGGAAAATTGCTAACGTGCAAATTCATGTTCATTTAGGATGTGTAGGGCAGCAATATACCGTTTTGGGAGGACCAATTCCTATAGATTTTTTACTTTCTAAAGATGTAGATGGGATTACATTGATGGATATAGCTGAAGTGTGCTGCGACCTGAATCATTTGTGTAACACTGTAATACCCGTTGATTGAGCCTTTACATTCTGTTACATCCCACCAAACCATATCAGATTTAAAAATATTACATGTTTGTATTATAATTATTATTGCATTATTGTCAATGTTGTACTTGGTCAATTAAATGTCTTGATAATCAGAGCAGTGATTTGGGGGTTGGTTGTGTAGGGGAATGTTTGAAAACTTATTTAAGCTGTTTTCAGGGAAGATTACTGTTTTTCTCTCAAGTTTTCTATTGTCAGATTGGACACATCCCAAATTGCTTGAATGTGGTTTCAGACCTGCACTGCACACTGGAATAGTACTGGTAGAATATTTAAGCTTGGGTAAATTCATTTTGAAAAAAACAATTGAAAGGGCAAAGTATTATATTTACTACAGGTTTCCAATTTACCCATTGAAAAAGGGTGAAAAACAAGTACGCTCCTTTAACTGTAAGCTGCAGAGATCACCTCACATAACAGAGATAGATTAACATTGTGTCCATATTACAGTTCTTTTCAATGCTAAAACACATTTTTTGAAAGCAGGGCTTATTTTCTCAAAACACTAAACACAATTCACAAAACCATACACACAAAGTGCAAAACACCTCATACAGTATATACTGCAGAATGAAGCACTGCACCATAAACACTTACCAAAACCAAGCTGTTGCACCAAATGGCACACACTTCATTTATAGCACAAGACATTTTGTAAAACCAACTACACACCATCGTGCTCAAGCACACTGTTTTATGGCGTTTGATAGAGAGAATTCTGCAAATAAAGATTGTTCAAGTCTCCAAAATATGTGCAGAAACACAAATACACTGTTATACTTTTACTTTTCAAAAAGTGGAAAGTTGAATTGCAAATTGGGTGCAGAGCTGAACATGTGTTTAGAGTTGTGGATATTTGAGCTGAGGTTTTGCTCTTTCAGTGTCAGTTTAAATAATGATGCTTTTTGTGTCATTTTAGTGCACAACCTTTTTTGATTGTTACACTTACATGTTCTTTAAATAGATTTGATGTAAAAGAAACATGTTCAATCAAATACATATATACACTGTCATTCAGATTGATTAATACTTCTGTTTCTTTTGAGAGAGGACATGCTGATGGGATTTGTCACAAGACCAGCTTCCTTTGGGGGCAACTGTTATACCAACACATTCAAAATGAAACCAGGTAGTTTCACAATTTGTGTTATCACATCCTATCATGAGAAGCTTTTCCTCTCCACGACAAAGGCACCACTTGGGTACCAGTGGTTGGGTATCGGTTGGCTGAGTCAGAGTGGCACATACAGCAGGGTCTGGTATCAGGCAGAGAGGCCTTTTTGGTGCAGTAATGGAGACTGGTGTAGTTGCACTGGGAATTCTGGTGAAGAATTGCCCACTCAACTGGAAGAGAATGACCTTCTGAAAGAATTCATGAGCTTTGGGGTATACCTTCTCTCAAAAGTCAATATCTGGGGTTATGCGTTTAAGATGAATCTTTCCATTCACCCACAGAACAAAGTCAGTATATTCAACATCACATAGAAATAACTGGGTCTGTACTTGATAGAAATAGGCATGTCCTGTCCATCACGTGATTCCAGGCATGTATGGTCTGACGGTGCAGCAACACAGTAGAGGCATTTCATTTCCAAAACCATTTCCAATTAGTCTAATAAAGTCCATAGTCTCGAGAACCGTTTAAACTTGTGATTTTCATTCTACGTAAAAGTATGCGGAATATGTATGGGGTCAAAGTGGGGTGTTTTTGAGCTCTGTTCAAATGGATTTCCCAGTCATTCCTATGGGGCAAATGATCACAGTTGTATGCGATTTGCGTGAAAACGGCTTGGCAAATCTCTTATAAAAGACATAGCAACCTTTTTGTTTTTGTATTGTCAATATAATTTGTATCTGTATAAGTCCCTTTTGCGAGGGCAAACAAAAAAATAAAAAAAAATAAAAAGTTGGTCACAAAAAAAGACATAGCAACCTGATCCCGGTCATTCCACACGGTTTGATGGTTTTTTTGTGTGTTTCATGTCAACGCTGCCGGACGAGTAGCATGCCAACATTTGTGGCGAAAGGAAGGAGAATAAGATGAGATAAGTATGTCGAATACTATACTGTGTGGCTTCGCCATCACACGGGAGCATGTACACTAGGTTTACAGTACAAAACACATCGCATTTCATTTTTTCAACGGTTTCTGTCTGATAAAGATTTCAAGTTTTTTCTCATGATAAAACAATACATTATTTGTTAGTATAATAAATGCTTTAGAATGACTGTTTATTTAGTGCATTTTTCATGAAACCTGTGTTCTGTCCGGCAGTCCATGTATCAAGTGTAGGTTTTCCATACGGAAGACATTCTTCTTGAAACAACAACAATTAATGAACAAAATAAAATGACAATCCATTTACTTTCTTACACACATAAAAAACATCATATGACAGTTGTGTGTAGTTGATGGTTGTGTAGTGAAATCTTAGCACGAGTATCACGTTTCCTATGATCCTGGAAGCAGTGCGGACTCAGCTGCGGCAGGTCAGACATCTGTCGTTTTGCTGCGCTTCCTTTCACTGAAATAACAACAAAAACACACTCAGTTAGGGAAAGGACACTATTGTGTCCAGGGTTGGGAGGGTTACTTTTAAATGTAATTAGTGCCTGTTTATTTGTTTTACTTGTGGGTTGGGAATTATCTTCAAAGCATCACTTTGACATAATGTTCCATTCAAGGTATATTTATCTGGGTTCAGATAGCTTCGCTGTTCTAAGTATGCTTTGTGTCGGTGTGAATCTGAATCTATCAAATGATTCCAAAAATTAAGAGGGGAAATTGTCCCAGTTCTGCTCTGCAGCCATGGTTTGGACAGACTCTATGGACTCAGTATGTTTTTACAGAACTCAAGATACACTTTTTCAATTTGGTTTGAGTCCCAATGCTCTTGTTTTAATCAATCTCTCTCTCTCTCCAAAATGTATTCACTTCAGGTTTACGAAAGTATCTATAATCAGATTGGTTCATGTGTTGCTCTCGGGCACGCTGCCTACCGTAGCTCCTCTTTCAGACGGGCCAGTTTGTCGTGCAGCCGATCATTCTTCACCCGAATGGGGTTGTTGGGAACGAACCAGGCAGCAATGAACTTACACACCACCACGACATGCTACATGAAAAACAAAAGAGAACATACACAGAAACTATTTCACTGCGTTCTTCAGTTCATATGGACAGCACTGACGAAGAAAGGATGGAGTACACACCTCAAACAGGATGATGAAGGCAAAGCGCACAGCCTAAACCAACCAGAACTGAGAAGTCAGATTGTAGTCTTCATCACTCCTGTAGTCTCTGTAGCTGCAGGCACACACCACACAGAGAGTCCTGTTTATCACATCTGTGACAGGTTAGTCTTTAATAGTTGGATTAAATCTCCTCACCTGCACTGTGTGACATTAAAGCCGCCTGTGATCATCTGATCTGGAATAAAGTCAGTTCTGACTGCCTACAAAAGCCGTGCAGAGAGTGTCATTTATGTAGCCCTGCATGCAGCTGCAAAGAGATCACAAACCATCATGGTGACACACTATACAGTTGGCCGAAGTGTAAACATACATTAGTCCCAGCAGATACAGAACTCACTGTGTGGAAGTGCTTCCATTAGCACAGGGTCCATAACGATAACGGTAAACAAGGCGTGGAATGAAGTCTGAGGAGACTCCAATAACCAAACCATTAGCAATCACTACTAACACACCAATGACCTCCAACACCTTTGTCCACACACCTGCAGACAGAGGACAGTGCTGTTACACTCACACACACCTGCACACAGCATAACCAACGGCAGACTGAAGGAACTACCAGAGAGAGGTATTGTCACAGGTTATAGAAAATAAAAACAAGTAACTTTGAACCCTTTGAAATCAAATGTCAAATGTCTACAATAAACCCCGTTTTAATTGATTCAAAATAAATTATTACATGGCTTAGTTTAATATTCAATTCCGATTGGTCAATTTGTTTGAGGTGCTTACTCTACAGCTCTGTAGTAGCTGAAGGCTCATCAGAGAGCAGAGGTACATCACATGGAGGACATGTTTAGGGCTGAGTCTGGGACAATTGGACTTTCTTTAGATGGATATATCATGTAATAACAAATAAGCAGCATACATATTACATGTAATGCTGAATGCACTGTTAATTCAACCTTGGATTCTGAATCATTGTTTTGATCCTGGTTGATATTAAGAGTTATCTAAACTGCACTTTCACCAAACATCATAAATGTACTATTATAGAAAGTAATTATCGTATAATAACAATAAGACCTTTGTGTCCCTGTTTCCTGCTAAGCTGATTTTTTCCCCACATTTTCGTGGTCATACAAAACTCCATCAGAGAGAACAGAATATTGCACCCACCCTCTGGTTCAAATTCTTTGTGAAGCAACTTATACCGGGAGTTGCTCTTTCATTTACTCATTGTGAACGTTTTTCAATAACAGTGTTCTTATTATTGTTATTTGAGTTTGATAAAAAAAAACAGATCTATTTAAACCTAATAAAAATTAATGTATGATTAGAAACTATATTTTTCACGTGTCCTCCAATATTTCATGTTCATGAAATGTGAGATGTTTACTGAATGAATAAGTTAGCATTTCATTTGACTGAACCAAAAACAGAACCTTTTCTAAGATTACACATTTAGTTTATTTCAAGGAAATAGTATATAAAAATATATATGTATATAGTAGTTCCTGTAAATCAAGAATTACCTTTAAATATGTCTTCCTGCATATTGTAGCTTTTAAGGCAAGACAATGTTTGATAAGATTATAATGTTCAGGGTATTGCCTGAGTCCCCGCAGCACTCCTTGTATATGCACACAATAGATGTACAGTATGTGCTTTACCACATCGAGGATGTTTTAATTCAATCAAGCAGCTGTGTGAGAAGCCGATCAGCTGCACACATCCAGGCTGTGACCACATCCTGCTTCCAGTTTACTTCCCAACCCTGAGTATTTGCCCAGGACTTTTGAGATAAAAGGTCATCGAATATAGGACATGGAAACTATGCCAAGTCGCAGACAAACACTCCCAGTGTGACATCTTTGGGCAGGGCAGCGTCACACAACACACATCCTCCATTCAGGTCTTTGTTAGGCCACACACACACACACACACACACACACACACACACACACACACACACACACACACACACACACGTTCAACCCTCCTGAGTGTAGGATTTATGTTAAGTTGTTTTAGAGCCAATGCCTTATCATTGTAAGCAGCTGCTCCGATGCTCTGCTCACATTCTCACCTGAGCAGCTCTGTTTGGAAAACATATTTGTGGAACTGAAATGTAACATTAATCCGCTGTAAGTCAAAAATAAATGAAGGATCAATACCCTTAATTGTTGGACTTTTGCACACAAACATCTGACTTACATGACTTGAGTATTGAAATATGAGTTGAGAATTTAACAAGAGTTTTTGTACAATAGTAGATTTGTGGTCCCAAAAGTCCAAAAATGATGTCCTATTTAGAAATACTTACAATTTATAACGCTTCAACTGGATTTCAGAAAAAAAGAGTTGGTGACCACAAGAACAGATAGTTAATGTGTGTGTTGTCCGGTCTGAAGGGTCTGGGAGGGAACACTTCAAGTCTGCTTTGTGACTAGAAGACTCTGAGCCCACCGGACCTATTCCACTGCTCAGGGTCGGCTTCATCCATGTAGAATGACAAGAAAAAGAAAAGGCTAGGATAGAAGTAGGATTATAAGATAAGATATTCACCTGAAAATTATAAAGTGCCTTAAATAGCATATTAATTTACATTGAATTGCATACTCCAGCAATAATTAAATAGTAATATTTAGTTAAATTACTTAACTTAATACGTAATATATTGTTTCACTTGACATGTTCTGCATTGAAAGTGTTATATCAGGGCTGACAAGACTTTATTGACACCACACAAACAAATTAGCTGGCAAAGCAGATCAGAGCTTTTATGAAAGATACACCACAGGATGCATATCCTGGACTGAGGGAGAAGAGTCACTGTTGGGCCTCTGACAAGCCAAACAATCCTACCTCCTTAGAGAAATACATTGGATGTTTACACCTGAACAAATGTGGGGTTTTGTGTTCAATTTCCAGAGCCGACTTGAGTGTTGAGTGTGGTAAAACGTAACCACCAGAGCAACAATTTTAACAATAGATAGCGATGGGAAAATGAAAGGCACTAAGTAAAACCATTGAAGACGATGGAAAATATGTACATCTTTGAGTTTGTTTTAGAAGTGTCAAAGAGAGCAACTTTACTGAGGATTTAAGAAGCCTGAATTGGAGTAGGGACAAAGAAGTCCGGAAATATACAGATGTGTCATCTCCTGTATGACTTTATAAAGCATTACAAAAAAAAGTAATCACAAATCTGCATTTAACAGGTAACCAGTGGAGGGATGCTATAGCACCGGTGTATATGTAGCTTTTTTTCTGTCTTTTTCCAGAAGTGTGTTTTTGAATTTGAGAGCATGACTCCTCCTTTTCATGTTCAAATGTTGTAAAGCTTCTATTCAAAACCATTCATGCCCTCACACAAATAAGCCCTGCTTTTACTTAAACTGCATGCTTGCTCTCAGATATTTTGATGCTTGCTCCTAGATATATGAATGTTTGCAGATTTCCTACGTTCCAACCAATAAAACGGCAGTTATAGTGTTGGAAAATTATCCTTGCATCATTGTGGGTGTGTTTGTTTTGTTTTTTACCAGGTGCATTCATCTATGTCCATAGTGAAGAGAAGGGATGAAGCTGGAGTGCAGGGCATATACATATACTATATATCTGAGCACAAGAGTGCAGTTTGTTTTAAAGATTTCTGGCATGCATGAATGTTTGACGTCAATGGCCCCATCGTGATAGGGTGACCAGAAACAATCACTTCTGTCTTGTTATCGCTCAAATGCCATCCAGTATTTCACATCCTGGAGGCACGGCAAGGCGGCAAGGCAAGTTTATTTATATAGCACCTTTCAACACAGGGCAATTCAAAGTGCTTTACAAAAATAAAAGACATTAAGAAAATGGCATTTAAAATCAGTCATTAAAAAGCATAAGATAATAAAATAAACATTAAAAAAATAAATACATAAATAAAAGTTTACAGTGCAGTTTAAGATGTGAATAGCTCAATTAAAAGCAGCGACAAAAAGAAAAGTCTTTAGCCTGGATTTAAAAGTAGTCAGAGTTGCAGCGGACCTGCAGGTTTCTGGGAGTTTGTTCCAGATATTTGGAGCATAATAACTGAACGCTGCTTCTCCATGTTTAGTTCTGACTCTGGGGACAGAAAGCTGACCAGTCCCTGAAGACCTGAGAGATCTGGATGGTTCATCATTTAGCAGGAGGTCAGAAATGTATTTTGGGCCTAAACCATTCAAAGCTTTATAAACCAGCAGCAGTATTTTGAAATCTATTCTTTGACACACAGGAAGCCAGTGTAAAGACTTCAGAACAGGAGTGATGTGATCCACTTTCTTAGTGTTAGTGAGGACTCGAGCAGCGGTGTTCTGAATCAGCTGCAGATTTCTAATAGATGTTTTAGTGAGACCTGTTTTACTGAAGATAAAAGCATGGACAAGTTTTTCCAAATCCTGCTGTGACATTAGTCTTTTAATCCTAGATATGTTCTTTAGGTGATAGTAGGCTGATTTAGTAATTGTTTTAATGTGACTGTTGGCTTTATCTGTTGTTTTGAACATTGCAGACTGAAGCTCAGCGCTAACTTTTATACGATCTGCATTGGCTCCAAAAACCATTACCTCAGTTTTTATCTTTTTTTAATTGGAGAAAGTTCTGACACATCCAGTCATTGATTTGTTCAATGCACTTACTCAGTGTTTTAACTGGAGAATAGTCTCCTGGTGAAATGGTTATGTACATGTGTGTGTCATCTGTATAGCTATGGTAACTTATTTTGTGGTTTTTCATTATCTGAGCCAGTGGTAGAGAGTAGAGGCCCCAGGATGGAGCCTTGAGGAACCCCACATGTCATATTTGTCAACTCAGATGTGTATTTACCTATAGAAACAAAGTTGTGTCTGTCCTTTAAGTAGGATTCAAACCAATTTAGAACTGTTTCCGAAAGTCCCACCCAGTTTTCTAGTCGGTCTCGTAATATGTTGTGGTCCACAGTGTCAAACGCAGCACTGAGATCTAATAATACTAACACTGAAGTTCTGCCACTGTCTGAGTTTAAGTGGATGTCATTGAAGACCTTAACAAGAGCAGTCTCAGTGCTGTGGTTTGGATGAAAGCCTGACTGGAACACATCCAAACAGCTATTTACATTCAAGAAATTACTCAACTGTTGAAAAACAACTTTTGCAATGATTTTACCTAGGAGGCTGTGGCTCAGTGGAGAGTGTGCTGGACTTCGAATCAGGGGATAGCAAGTTTCGAGTCCCACTGCAGTCAGTGTCCCTAGGCAAGACACTTCACCCCAAATTGCTCCTGTAGGGATTGTCCACAGTACCGAATGTATGTAAGTCGCTTTGGATAAAAGCGTCAACAAATGACATGTCATGTAAAAAATGTAACCTAGAAATGGGAGATTTGATATGGGCCTGTAACTGTTTCTTACTGAAGCATCTAGATTATTCTTTTTTAAGAGCGGTTTAATCCCTTAGCAAAAAAATCTATAACATCCTATAGAATCCTATAGAATCTTGTAGAAATCTATAGCATGTTATAGAACATAGTCGTATTTGTAAGCCATGCTAAAGAATTCTATATAATACTATAGAAATCTCTAGATCATTCTGTAGAATACTATAAATGTGTACTTTTCTATAAACTTCTATAATTAAAACTATAACAATCTAAAGAATTCTATAGGACAGAACCGACTCATGACATATCTGTAGAAATCTATAGAAATCTATAGGAATTTGTAGAAATCTATAGCATTCAAAGAAAACATGCATGACATTTTCTCTCTGATGCAACCTATACTAAATTCTATAGAATTCTATAGAATTCTATAAAACTCGTCTTTAAATTGGAATAGAGAAAATCATAGTAATCTACATCATTTTGTGGAACTGAGCTGCTTTGCAAAAGCTGTATGGGTCCCTTTGAAATCTTTTCAACTGTATACTGGATTATGTGCCCAATTACATTATGTAACCTATACATAACCATATACAACCAAACAACATATTGGAATGGAACTCTAAACTGAATGAATGTCACTGTCCTTTGTTAGGAGATATAGGCTTAAATCTCCTCGCGTTCCTACAAGCTGTTATCTTACATGAAGGGAATCCAGAGCATACACTTAACCGTTTAACAATAATCCACTTTAATGGTAATATACAATGCAATACAATCAAATACATTACCATACACAATCATATCGTATTATGTGTAATGTCAGGAGTTTGGCCTACTCCTGGCTCCTGCCCACAGGCCACCACGACCTCCTGTCCCAGCGACGCGTGAAGAGAGAGACAGAACAGCAAGCTGGATAGGCTTTCATACCAAATGATACAGGAGGGGGTGGAGTTTAAGGACAACTGGTCCAGTCATCTCATATAAACACCTCTGACCCTCACTGTCTCCTATTTCTGCAGCCTCTGCACCGACACACATCCCCCATCACATTCCGAGACCACAGTGGGGTCTCGGTCCAGCTCCCCCACAGCAATAAAACCCTTACCAGCCCTTCTTCCTTTGTCCTCACAAAACCACATGTTAGCAGGCCCAAAACCAGCCCAGTTGTCTACACAAATCATTTTCAAGTTTCTTCACAGTTTGCACGAATACATACAAATATTTCCTTACAATTCCCTCTTTTGCACTCTTAAAAAGAGAGTGCAATTTACACAAGGCACTTGCAAAAAACTGCATCCTTGTCTGCTGAGTCTCCATACTTTTTATTCTCAGTGTCCACAGTGAAGGGCACTCCGTCCAGGCTCTCGTTGCAGATGACGCAGCGGAAGCAACCGGGGCGGTAAGACTTCCCCAGGGCCTGCCGGCCTGCATGTCCATGATTAGATGTCCACCTGCGTTGCACTTGTCTGCAGACTGCTGGAACCCAGAGTACAGAAAGTCCTCTTCACAGAAAACCCTTCCTGCGTCATAGTAGAACGCCTTCCCTCTCAGCCTTCGACTACAGGCGCTGCAGGTGAAGCAGCTGTCATGGTAGAGGCTGCCCATAGCTTGGCAGGCCTGGCTGGCTCCATACACCGTCTTGTTGCACTTAACCCACACTCCTGTTTCAGCGGAGAGTGGAGTCCCCTGTGCCGTCCTGGCTTGCCGTGTCTTTGTCCCCTCTGATCTGCTGACGGCGGCTTCTGAGTCGATGCTGAATAGATGTCCTCCCGATCTTCCTTCTCCGGTCCGTTGATGATGCCTCCTGGGACGACTGCTGGATGGATGATGGATGTCCTTCTCCTCCAATCCGCTGATGACAGCCTCCGAGTCGACCTCCCTGATGAGAGCCCGATCCGTCCTGATGTCGTCTAGGGTCCTCGCAGGTGTTTTCCCCCGCCGCACACTGGCTCCGCACAGTGGTACCAGTTGTCCCCCTTTCCTTGTAGGCGGACGGCACGGGATGTCCTCTGGGTCACTCGGTCGGGGCTGGAGAGCCTGGGGTTGACAGTCAGCCTCCTGCGTCTCGGGTCCCCCTTTTGGCATCCACAACCTGTGTGGAGAAATCTGATACCAATCCCTCAAGCCTACGCTCCGGGCTCTGGGGCCCTCGGCTGTTTGACCCACCAGTGCCTGGCCACTTGGAGCCTGTTGGTGGGGTGTCTTAAAACAACAGACGTCGGTGCACAGGTTTTCTAAATTAATTGTGCAGCTTCAGAATCTTAATACTTGGACTGTGCCAACTAAATAAGAACCCCAACATCTTTAGGTAAACTAAATAACATATTTCAATAGCTCTGAATTTCTGACAAGCATCTGTATTTATTTTTAAATGAAATCCCTGAGATCCCATTAAAAATCTAAATATAATATGAACTGCTAATGTTTCTGGTAAAGAAACACACTAATCTTATGGATTCAAAAACAACCAAAATCACAATACTAACAAAGTGAATGGCTTCCTGGTGATACTGCTTCTACCCGTCAGTTCTTAGATATTATCCTACTAAAAAATGAATACAGAATTCGCACCAACTGTCATCAAATGTCTTTCTAAATGTAGATGAAATGTATATCCCCATAATGACCTAAACAATAAAGTCTATGGCTTTTACTTCTTTACCAGACTAGTTACATGATGTTGTCTAAATTACATTGTGTCTCATTACATTACTATGTTTTAGCTTAACTGTAAATATGTTCTTTCTACATTTCAAACCTCAGTTACTTTAATACCTGTTGAAACATTAGTTGACACATTACTCACCGGTCAGCCTCTCCAGTATTTCATTCTGGACTTACATCTCTCCCAGTAGCCCCTTGGCCTCTGATTCTCTACCTGTGTTACCTGCTATAACTCAATCAATACTAGAGACATGTCAACATTCACCAAACAGCCTCTTATCCCCAAATATGGAGCAGGTCAATTCTAAAACTGTCAATCAATGGTCAGATTGAACAATGGAGTTGGGCAGCAGGTTCCTTTCAGTCCCTAAATGAAAAATGTACATTGTAAAGTTTACACTCCCCCTTTTTTACACATTCTCTCATGTGTAAACAAAAACCTGTATGGGAAGAAAACCTTCAGGTCATAATGGATTATAAGACAATACCAAACATTTTTCCCAGTAAACACTTGAGAGTGTTTCTCTCCATCATTCAGTCCTAAAAGAAACAGAATTCCAAATTTCATAGTTTGAGTTTCACATTCTGCAAACCGCCACCTCCTGTGGGAGTGAAACATCATCAACCAGATTAGATACGGTTTCCCGTTTGCGGAATGTTAGGAAACCCCTCATTTCACACAGAAATAATGTGTTAGTCCAAAACATGCTTGATTAGTCATCGTTTCAAATCACGCAGTTGCACTGATCAGGTGCAGACATACACACACTCACACTCACACTGTCAGGTTGTAAAGTCAGGTTTTGGTCAGGTACACCTCAGAGTCAGTCATTGACAGTGCCTTCCCAAGTTACCCTGTCGGTCAGTTGGTCTCAGTCTTTTTGGCCATGTGTTGTGCTCTGCAGAGACTTTGATGTTCCAGCACAGGCCAGCATCCTCCGTCTATACAAATCTGTATATATGGAGCGCCATCACTTATTAATTCACAATTACAACTATAATGTTCAAGATATCTCCAACCCCTCCTTGCTGTTTCCCACATTCCCTGAAAAGTGTCTAGCCAAAAAAATGTCACTTCCTTATTGTACTATTACTATTACTGCAATTCATTTACACCTAATTAGTATTAAAATGACTAATAGATCTATTTCAGAAACATGTGTACTCACTATCTTGTGTCAAAACATTACTAGGATCTGTAAAGCTCTGCTATTTATTCCATAACTCATTCTATCAATTTATCTTCAATTCTGGTGCACTTAAAGAACAATGTTACCCTCTTTCACAGTGCGTGGAACTCTGGGTGTCTGAACATGAAACCAGTACCTCAAATTGAAATACTATATTTTGTTTAGAACCAGCTTTCCCTTCAACATGACCTATATAAATAAATATTTATCTGATCTTATAGAGCTGTTACTAAAACTCTCCCTTTGAACTGATCAATACTGTAACAAATTAAAACACTACCAAATTCACACACGAATAAAAAATCCAGTGCATACTTCCTTCATGCCCCCCCCTTTTTTTTATCAGTGTGTATTAGACTGATTTTCCACTTCCCTTTAATAGTCCCCCTCTTTTCCGCTATTTTTATTTACCACTTGACTAATTTATGGTCCATAGATCTTCTTATCTTCACTTATTTATCAAGTCAATTCAAGTTCTTTACAATACATTAGTAGATACCTTGTGGAGTCTTCACAATAACTAATCCCCTCTAGGATATGAAATCCATTCATCTTCAAGCAGATACTATGTCCTTATTTATGTTTAGTTCACGATAACAATGGTATAACAACCACATGTCATCCATTCTGGTCCACCTAAAAACCAATGTTAAACTCTTTAGCAGTGTGTGGAACCCTGGATGTCCGAACATGCAACCATTCCTCCCTCCTTTATCAAGGATTTAAAACCAGAAGTCATTTCATATTTCCCATGGTAATAACTATGCTACAATGGTGAAATCAATTATTTAGATTGGAATACTATATCTGGCTTGGCACCAGCTCGCCCTTTAACATTATCCATACAGATAAAGATTTGTCTTATAGAGTGGTTCCCAAAACTATCCCACTACTTTATTCACACGTGAATAAAAATGTCAAAGAATATTATGTTAACCTGATGAAAAGATTGAAGAGTATGGTTGTACTCTGAACCCTCAGTGTGTTCTCATTTTACTCTAATAGTTACTGCTATTTTTATTTAATAAATCTTTCTGTCTTTACGTATTTATGCTTTAAATGTGCGTTTTGTGAATAAGTGTGTTTATGTGTAAACTCACTCATTCCCGTTTTCCTTTTCTCCTCCTCTGGTTTTCTCAAGCCGTGACCCCGGCCTCCTCACTTCTAATCGACCATGCCAACTCCTCTGATTCTGTGTTCTCTTCAGTCCATCCGCTGTAACTTCATCCGCTGTCAGCCATTGGCCCAGTTACATCTGCATGCACCCTCATGCCAATGTTCTTGCACTGCTTTACATTTCATCTCCTCCTTTACAGTCTCCCTGCTGTTTTTATGGAGGGCGGATTCTGCTCATCTCCCACCCTTTGCTCTTGTGCTCAGCTTGGAACTTCATGGTCCTGTCTGAGGGACTGATGAGGGTAGATTTCTGCCCGTCAGCATGCTGTCTGGTTCTGGATGCCACAGGCGGAGATAGTTCTGGCTGCAGTCTTGTTGTTGTCGTTTCAGCTCTGGTTCTCTGTCTGTTCGATGGAGAAGGAGGAGTTTCCTGTTGGGTTAGGTCTTTTGTCTGCTTGGAGGGTCGGGATCTTAGCCTTTTCTAACTCAGAGGGGGAGTCCAGGTCTCGGGACGCATTACCTATAAAAAATCTAGCACACTGAGGTTAAATAAATCCAACCCTTTCCACTCTAACTCTTTGTAATCATACTATCTGTCTTAATTGTTAAATGCCATCTAAACAACCTAATTGATGTCTACAAATGATATTACAAAAACTCACTCTAAAAATTGTTTCATCCATTGCTACATATGTACCCAACATAACTCTTTCAGGAAAACATTTTCTCCTATACATTGAAAAACGTACATGTTCCAGCATCACATATTCCACACACTACGAAAGAACATCTACATATTTTCTCCAATATTTTAAGCTAGTGTCTATAACAAGATTATCATGTGTGACATAATAATCAGATGTCTTGTTTGCTAACCAAGAATATTAAACTTAAAATGTCTTTTGGCCAGTTGAAGTCCTGCTTACTTCATCCTTAAACTCTACTTTAATTTGAAACCAAAAAAGGTCACCATGATCCTATCTCTATATCAAAGTTCGACAAACTGATGATTTATCTTCAGAAACCATGAGGAATGACTCATAAAACACTATT
>NW_027263390.1:0-35000 GCF_902827115.2 Pseudochaenichthys georgianus
CGTGGTGCTGGTAAATATGAACACACAACTCCCATATTCAAAAAACTCAATCTATTCAAATTTGTTAACCTAACCTTAAAACATATGATTATGCACAACATTTACCATAACAAAATGCCTACTAACATTCAAAAGCAGTTCCAAACCACAGTTAGGAAATACCCAACCAAGTATTTGATATTTCCCAGTGTTGCTTATATATGCATTTACTTTTTTCTTGCCCTGTTATTTTTTTTTTTTTTTCCAGTTTTCGTTAGTTTCTTTTTTATTTTTTTGTACTCCTTAATTTCTATACGTTTTTGACGAAATATGTGCCATTACTATATTGATGCTAATGGTGATGCACGGGAGGGCTACTCCCCATAAGCTATGCTTCAGCCCTCCCGCTTCTACTAATTTTGTTCATTGTGTGTATGAATTATACGTTTTTGTATGATTTTAGTAGATAAAATAAAAATAAATAAAAAAAAAATCTTCTGGAAACACCAGGTGAATACCCACTTGTCACAATAATATTATCATGCCATTGCATATATGTGGTATTTTAGAGTTGACTAGATATTGATTAAGGCAATAGACTATGATATTCTGCTTGCACCTCGCGTGAAATGGCGCATACCGGAAGTACGGTGTCGCCCTCGGCCCAAAACCCGTATGTGTGTGTGAAAGAATGGAGGTAAAAAAAATGCTAACTTACTTCTGAAGAATTTATCGCCGGCCACAAGAGGGCAGCGTCACTGCTGTCGCTGCCCGGATATGCCGTGCTTTGACCCGGTAGTGCTTAGCGGCCATTTTAGTTCACATGTTGTTCATTCACTCCGCCTCGAGTTGAGACGTTCATCCACTCACTCATGTAAGACTGTTTCCACTACGGTTAGTGTGGGTCTTTAAGTATATGTGTATGGTCATGACATGCATGTATGTAATACTTTGTCAGCTTATCCTGCGGCATTGCTCTGTTTCAGGGTGTCGTCATCTTTGTCAATAAAGTACCAAGACTGACATTGAGGAGTGGTTTCTTCATGACGACACCATGGTCATTGTTGATGCCCTGTCCCCGGATGCGAGTTCGAATCCCAAGACTTGTCTGAAGCACTCGTCATTGCTATATTGACGATTCATGGATTTAGCCACCAGCACGCAGCGCCTGTCATGGCCGCGCCAGCCCAGGCCCCAGCCCCCACGGCCCGAGACTCGATCGGCCCAAAGTTGATGTGGGCGTGTCGATAGAGGAATGGAACGTGTTCATCCGGCCGATGGGACGTATTCCGCGCCGGCTCAGGCATAGGGGATGCCCAGGCCCCCTTCCAGCTGTTTCAGTGCGCTGGACCTGTACTTGGAGACAGCCTGTTGAAAGCCGCTCCCGACGCCGCTTCCGGACCCTTGCCAGACCTAATCACCGTCATGCGTTCCCTAGCTGTCATCCCGTCGCTACATGCGTCCTGCGCACCGAGCTACTTCAGCTCCGCCAGGAACGCGATGAGACATTCCGTGCATTCGCTGCCAGAGTGCGGGGTAAAGCAGAGACATGTGCATATAATGCGGTATGCGAGTGTGGTAAGGACGTGGGACTATACCGACCACATCATCCGTGATGTTCTGCTCAATGGCATTTATGACTCGGACATACGCCGCGAGACGCTGGGGACACCTGACGTCCTGGTTAAGCCAGTTAATAACGTAATTGCACTCGTCGAGAACAGAGAGATGGCCCGTAACGCTCTCCCGTCGTCCTCCCTATCAGCCATGTCGTCATTCCGGCGCCTGAAGACGACTCCACAGACGAGCCCCGCCCCGAGCCCTGCGGACGGGGCTAAACGTGCCTCGTGCCCGGAATGTAAGAGCGTCTTAACGTCTTCACGGAGGGGGCCTCGCGGGTGGAATCCTAAGCCTCACCAGGTGTGCATCGGCTTGCTATAGGGCCCGCCGACGACAGAGGCGTCAACAGCCGTCGTCCGACAGTCAACAGGCCGCATGGGGTCGGAGCCGGTCTCCCAGGTCTCATCGGTGCAAGCTGGGGCCCGCCTGGCCGACGTCACAGGAGCCATCGCCGACGCCGGCCCCGACGTCGCACGGATGTGTCAACAGACAAGCACCTATCAGACTCGAGCACCACATCTTCTCCAAGGGCGAATGGAGAGGGCCAGGCTGAGAGACCACCCCCGAGCATTAATCACCATCTCGATGGACATGCCAGTCGGGCTGAGGATGGCACCGGCAACCGGGGGCTCGGCCGACGGAGCTCGGATATCCGCCTTCGCGGACACTGGCGCGCAGTCGGACCTTTGGTCGCTGGAGGAGTTCCTGGCCTGCGGTTTCTCGCGGGACGACCTGCGACCCGTCAGCAGCCTGTCAGCCGCCAACCGCTCCCCTATATCCACGAGGGGCGTTCTTCGCTAGGCTCTCGACAACCTGCAGTGGGGGGCGTGTCACATCCTGCCGTTCCATGGTATATGTGAGCAGCTCGGTCCGGGCCATGTACCTCTCCTACGAGTCGTTGCTCAACCTCGAGCCTATTGCCCGTGAACTCTCCCATCGGACGACGTTGCAGGGGGGCACCAAGGAAAGGCGTAGCCCTGACACGCCACAGACCAGCCCTGTCCGTCAATGCGACGAGGTCAGCCAACGGCGGCTGTGTGGGGCCAGGTGACCCCCGGACGCCCAGTGCACATGTCCTCAGCGTACGGTCCCCCCGGCACGCCCCGTAGCACTGCCGTTCCCTTGTAAGCCAAGAACATAACAGGATGAAAGATTGGCTACTCGGGAGATATGCCTCGTCAACGTTCAATACTTGCCCCCATCGAGCACTACCATGCATGGAGGGGCCACCTTATCGAGATGCACGGGACCCCGCAGCTACGCCTAGGGCATGTTCACAACCGCGGCTACAGTGCCTCTACACTGGCAGCGGAGGGTCCCACGATGACCTACTGCGGGACGAAGCCCTTGGGGTCATTGAAACGTGTGCCCATACGGCCGAGCCTGTGACGTGGGTGCCATCGTATGGTAGTCACTCGGAAGCACGACGGCTCCCCCACGCAGGACCGTGGACCTCTCCCCCTTAACAAGTTCTGCCAACGTGAGACCTTCGCCACTGAGTCCCCCGTTTCCACCCTTGCACGCCGCGTCCCTAAGGGCACCTGGAAGACCGTCACGGACGCCTGGAACGGCTACCACAGTGTCCCCCTGCGTAGTCGGATCGCCACCTCACTACCTTCATCACACCCTTCGGCCGTTGGCGCTACACCAGGGCACCAACAGGGTTTCCTGTCATCAGGGGATGGCTACAAACCGTCGGTTTGATGCCGTCCTCTCGGACTATGAACGCAAGGAACGTTGCGTGGATGATACCATCCACTATGACACCGACCCTGGAGCAACACTGGTGGAGGACCATCGACGTTCCTGACGCGTGTCGGCCGGTCAGGAATCGTGTTTGAACCTCAGACAAGTTTCAGTTCGCGGAGAGGTGCGTCGATTTTGCTTGGCTTCAGGGTGTCGGAATCTACCATCGAACCGCTCCCGAAGACTTGGACGCCATCCGGGACTTCCCCCACCCCTAGCTCCACGACGGACATCAGGAGTTTGGTTCGGCCTTGTCAACCAGGGGGCCAACTACGCCCAGTGCGTGACACGATGGCTCCATTTAGCCGTTCCTCAGCCCTACGCTGTGTTCCTATGGTCCCCGTTCTGGAGGAGGCCCTTCCAGGCGTCCAAGCAAGCCATAATGGAGGCCATCCGTGAGGGCGTGGAGATCTACGACATCAGAGCGTACCTGCCTCCGCCCTGACTGGTCCATGCGTGGCATTGGCTACTTCCTGCTCCAGCAACATTGTCACTGTGCTCGGGCATACAGGACTGCTGTCCAGGTGGATGGAGGATCACCCTCGCGGGCTCACGTTTCCTGTCCCCTGCGGAGCAACGCTATGCGCCGTCGAGGGAGATGCCCTAGCTGTGGCCTGGGGTCTGGAACAGACGCGGTTACTTCACGCAGGGGTCCGACAACCTCGTTCGTGGTCACCGACCATAAGCCGTTGGTGAAGATCTTTGGCGACCGTACGCTGGATGAGATCACAAACTCGCGTCTGTTTAGACTCAAGCAGCGCACCTCCCATGGCGCTTTGACATTGTGCATCTGCCTGGCAGAGCAACTTATGCCGCTGACTGCCACGTCGAGCATCCTTTCCCCTCGGGCTCAGCGAACGGCCTCTCATTGGGGCTGCCGAGCGGGCCTGACGCCGTTGAGTCAGCACTCATGGCCTCCATCAGCGACGACGCACGGGAGCTCGGAGCCGTCTCTTGGCCCCTCTCGCACGGGAGACAGCAGCTGACGGATGCCTCGGGCCACCTCCTCCAACTCATCGAGCAGGAGGGATGGGATTGACGTAAATGACCCTGCCCTGGCGAGTCTGTCATCGGTCTGTGAGGTCCATCTACGCACAGGACGGCGTGCACTGCTCTATCGGGACCGCGTCGTGGTCCCCCCATCCCTCCGTGGGAGAGTCCTTCAGCATCTCCATGCCGCCCACCAGGGAAACCTCAGCGATGGGGCAGCATGCCCGAGCCATAGTTTACTGGGCCCGGGATGTCCGGGGACATTCAGGCACCAGGGACGGATGTGCAGGACTGCAACCGCAATGCTCCGTCACAGGCGGCTACACCCCCCCTGCCGTCCTCACCCCCGTCCACGCATTCGAGGCGGTGTTTGCTGACTTCTTCGACTATGGGGGCCGCCTACTACCTAGTTGTCGGGGGACCGTCTCTCGGGCTGGGTAGAGGTCCTGAGCTCTACGGCGTGGTACTGCCCTGGCGGGCTCAGCTGGCCTGGTCCAACACCTCCGTTCATTCTTCGCCACCTTCGGCGGTACCGGAGGAGCTCTCGAGCGACGGGGTCCGGAATTCAAGCGAGCCACATGAGGATTTCTCCGCTTATGGCACGTCAAACACCGTGTGTCGTCCGTTAGCTTCCCGCAGTCTAATGGGAGGGCAGAAGTTGCGGTTAAGACCTGCTAAGCGCCTCCTATGTCCAACACCGGCCCGTCGGTGCGGCTTGATCTAGGACCGCTTCCTGCGTGCATATGCTGCAGCTGCGAAACACCCTGACGCCCCGATGCAACCTCTCGCCAGCGCAGATCATCTTCGGCCGCCCCCTTCGTGGCTCGCTCTCCTTCGTGTCTCGCTCTCCTTCGTAACCGCCTCGAGAAGTTCTCGAACCGCGCACATCCGCCTGCTATGGCGCGAGGCATGGGCGCGAAGGAGACGCCCTTCGGCCCCGTATGTCCCGTACCACCGGAGTCTCTGTGACTCACTCAAGACCGCTCCGCCCATTGGCACTCGGCGAAAGGGGTATTCCTCCAGAACCAGCAAGGCCCAAGCCCCACTAATGGTGACAGGTCAGGGATCGTGGTGGAGTCGCCGGGCCACGACCAGTATCGATCAGGGTTGACGGTTCGGGACGTTTGACACTGCGCAACCGGCGCTTCCTCCGTGCCATTATACGCCGGCCACACCCTGCGCCCGTGAGCAGCCGGCTGCGCCCTTGCCGCCGCCCGCTGCTCTGGACCATCAGCCCCCACCTATCCACCCGGGCTGGGCGACGCCCCAGGGGATCGCTCAGCGGCCGGCTGTTGGACCCCGCGACTCGGCTATGGGCGCTTCCCCACCGGCACTCTGACCTCACCGTTCCTACGGGTGCCTTCCTGGGCGCACCGGTGCCGCAGTCGCCGCCGATGCTGCCCCAGCCTACTCGGCCAGGCCGCGTGAGGAGGCCGCCTGCACGTTACGAGCCCGAGTCCGGCAGCTGGATTTAGACCGTTAACCTATTCCGTCCCATAGCTTTCCGGTCTGGGGGGGATGAAGAGTTTATCGCCGGCCACAAGAGGGCAGCGTCACTGCTGTCGCTGCCCGGATATGCCGTGCTTTGACCCGGTAGTGCTTAGCGGCCATTTTAGTTCACATGTTGTTCATCCACTCCGCCTCGAGTTGAGACGTTCATCCACTCACTCATGTAAGACTGTTTCCACTACTGTTTAGTGTGTCTTTAATATATGTAATTTAATATATGTGTATTGGTCATGACATGCATGTATGTAATACTTTGTCAGCTTATCCTGCGGCATTGCTCTGTTTCAGGGTGTCGTCATCTTTGTCAATAAAGTACCAAGACTGACATTGAGGAGTGTGTTTCTTCAACTTCCGGGTTTAGGACGCGTCACTGCGGTTCTCTATGTAGTCGGCCTCCCCCAAAAGAACCACTTCCTCACCGCTAAAATATCCCCACTGACCCCAAACCGTGACAAAAAACAACCTTTAATAACCTATTAACCCTTTAAAGTCCTCTACTTCTTACATTAACAATACACTAATAGCTCGGCAACCCTTCAATACCTCAAACCCCTACGTTGAATAAAACACACAATCTTAAATACTCTCATTAAACTATCTTGATAAGCCCCAACAAACCGCCTCGAGACCCTCCTCACAATGTCATAAAACACACCAAGAACCAGAGCCCGATCCCACCGTGTTCAAATCACCTCTTCAGAACCGCTTTTAATCTGTGATTTATATATGTGTAGTGTTGTTTTAATTGTTTTTATGAATTGTTACTCTGTAAAGTGTCTTTGAGTTTCCACAAAAGCTCTCTATAATTAAAATGCATTATTATTTGTATCATCAGAGCTACCGCAAGAACCCAAATACCCCTTTCAACCAAAGCGGTTGTCGCAGGGCCCGATGGGGAAGCCGTTGCCCGTGTTTCCGCAGCAGCGTGGAAACACCTCGAAAGACCCCAGACCCTCCTGAATGGCTGCTCGGGAATTGAATCCCTTCTAACAGCCAAATAAACCCGGGTCACTTTGAAGCGTTCAGCGTCTTCAGAGCCAAGTTGGCAGCGATCAGCTCACAGACTGCGGAGCACTGTGTGTTCCTGACCGAGCTGATCTGAGAGGAAGGTCTTCTCAGTGGATGAAAGGCTTTGTTTGAGGATGTAGCCTAACGGAGAACACATCGGGGTTTTAAGTTCATCACAGAGACAGCTGGGTCGTGGTTAAAGTGCAGAGGGACACTGATAAAGCTGTGAGAAGCACAGGAAGTGCCTGAACTCACCACCGGGAGGATCAGTGCTGCCCTCTGCTGGACACAGACAGACATAGGCCTCATGAATCTTTAAAGCACCAGAAAAACATTCATTTATAACTTGTTCTCTAAAATGTCAGTTTCACGAAGCCTTCAAGAGAGCTGCTCAAAACACAATTCTTATCAAACCAAAATGGACATTTGTTGCATTTACACACTTAATATAATATCCTGCTTTGCTGTAACGTGTATGTTCTACTTTTTTGGATGCTATTGTATTTCTTTTTGAGATGTTTGAATTGTTTATTTCTAGTCTTTTAATTTCTCTAATGTGCAATGCCGTGTCTTTTTATGCAGCTGCAACGCAAACATTTCTCAAATTGGGATCAATGAAGTACTTGTGTCGCTCAGCGCAAGTTCAATCAGGAAGACCAATACCCTCTGGTGTTCCACGTCATCTCAATCCTCCTCTCCTCTCCCATTTTCCATTTTCTTCCCTCTCCGTCAGTGTCCTTTCAGGTGTCAACGCGCAACCCCCTCCACCCTTCGCCTCCTAATACAGAGCCAAGCTAAAACCTTCTCCCTTCAGACCGGACCACTTACCATCAGTGTCTAGACCCCGGGGTTCATCGGAGCGGTTTCCCCTCCCGAATGATCGTCCTGCAAACCGGGGCCTCATGGCCAAACATCATTTCCTTCACTCGTAGTAATCCGTCAATCACTATTCCCTCGTATCAGGCGTCCCGGTAATAAACACGTATTCCGTACATCACGTCTCTCCTGATTGAACTTATCTTAGCTCACAAGAAACCAACATGCGTGACTGCTTTATACCGAGAGTACTTCATAACATCTGGGCACCATCAAGTGACTACTTAAAAGCAACACTGCCAATTAAACTAAGAGACGCAGAAAGACGGTAAAAAAAGTTCTGAAGGTTATTTTTAGTGTCCCAATCACCCATGTGCTTCTTTTTGTTCCGAGTAACTGGATTGCACTTAAATAGCACTTTTATAGTATTTGTGAAACTCAAAGCACTTTGAGTAAAAGCACACAACCGAGGGATCGTGCACACACACGCACACACACACATCAACGGTGTTTTCAAAGTGTATTTTGTTGAGTCGCATTATCTCAGGTTGAACTCGCAGCCTTTCCCTCGTGCTGCTGAAGCACCCGACTCCCTCCGGTGATCAATAAAGCTTCATCTGCACATGCTGAGGAATGAGGCATTTGTTTTTCCCTCTCTATCCAATAAAAAGGGAAATCGTAATTCTACTGCAAACGTTTAATTAGTGGCCTTTTCTAAGCTGTTGTGGAAGAACTCAACGCGTCTACGTCTGACCTCACTAACCAACATCTGCGGGATGAACGGGAACGTGGAGCTTCTCTCCAAGCGTCCGTGTTGTGGTCCTCCTTTTCTCTCCTGCCTGAGGAGAAGCTCATCTCTGCAGCCAGGTGACGACGTCTGCACCTGGAGCACCTGGAGGCAAACAATCCCACACTCGCTGCTCTACAACATGTGCAATATTATTATGAATAATGTTCTAGAATAACGTGCACTTGCGTATCAGTTAATATTGACTTAATCGTGTGCCCGTCTGTTTCCTGTACAGTTTGATTATTCTGCTGCTGTGTGTATCGTGTTATGAATAAAGTCTCATCTCATTCGACACGAGGGCAGCCATTTGAAGACAAAGTCATCCGTGTTTTTTTTCCCCATCACAATTTTTATTATGTGACTTTTTAACAATAAAAACAGGACATTAAAAAAGCAGGTGCGTTCCACAGAGAGCTGAATGTGACCGTGGAAATACTCCGAATAGAATCTGCACGAGAAGTGGAAAGTAAGTAAAACACGTCGGAGCAGTTTCTTGAACATCGTGACACTCGGCGCGAGTCGGGATAGATGTTTGGCGTCCAACAGAAGGGCTAAAAACTAAAGGGCGCAGGGCGATACAAAATGAAAACAACAAAAGTAAGAAAATGTTACACATGGTCGAAGATGAACGCTGCAGTTTGTGGTTATACAATTTACATTGCAGGAGCTGGAAGAGGACTGGGAGGAAGTTAAATGTGAAACCTAAATAATAAGTCAACCGAAAGATACATTTATATATTTATATAAAAAATAACAGTGCCTGAGGTGAGCTGCAGCCGCGACAGGCCGAGCTATTCGTTTGGACCCTTAAAACATACTGATTATGCACACACATTTACCATAACAAAATGCCTACTAACATTCAAAAGCAGTTCCAAACCACAGTTAGGAAATACCCAACCAAGTATTTGATATTCCCAGTGTTGCTTATATATGCATTTACTTTTTTCTTGCCCTGTTATTATTTTTTTTTTTTCCAGTTTTCGTTAGTTTTCTTTATTTTTTTGTACTCCTTAATTTCTATACGTTTTTGACGAAATATGTGCCATTACTATATGATGCTAATGGTGATGCACGGGAGGGCTACTCCCCATAAGCTATGCTTCAGCCCCCCGCTTCTACTAATTTTGTTCATTTGTGTGTATGAATTATACGTTTTTGTTGATTTTAGTAGAATAAATAAAAAAAAAAAAAAAAATCTTCTGGAAACACCAGGTGAATACCCACTTGTCACAATAATATTATCATGCCATTGCATATATGTGGTATTTTAGAGTTGACTAGATATTGATTAAGGCAATAGACTATGATATTCTGCTTGCACCTCGCGTGAAATGGCGCATACCGGAAGTACGGTGTCGCCCTCGGCCCAAAACCCGTATGTGTGTGTGAAAGAATGGAGGTAAAAAAAATGCTAACTTACTTCTGAAGAATTTTATCGCCGGCCACAAGAGGGCAGCGTCACTGCTGTCGCTGCCCTGATATGCCGTGCTTTGACCCGGTAGTGCTTAGCGGCCATTTTAGTTCACATGTTGTTCATTCACTCCGCCTCGAGTTGAGACGTTCATCCACTCACTCATGTAAGACTGTTTCCACTACTGTTTAGTGTGTCTTTAATATATGTGTATTGGTCATGACATGCATGTATGTAATACTTTGTCAGCTTATCCTGCGGCATTGCTCTGTTTCAGGGTGTCGTCATCTTTGTCAATAAAGTACCAAGACTGACATTGAGGAGTGAGTTTCTTCATGACGACACCATGATGAGTGGATGCGTCTCCCGGGCGAGTGAATCCATGATTTGTCTGAAGCACTCGTCATTGCTATATTGACGATTCATGGGTTTAGCCACCAGCACGCAGCGCCTGTCATGGCCGCGCCAGCCCAGGCCCCAGCCCCTCACGGCCCGAGACTCGATCGGCCCAACGTTGATGTGGGCGTGTCGATAGAGGAATGGAACGTGTTCATCCGCCGTGGGACGTATTCCGCGCCGGCTCAGGCATAGGGGATGCCCAGGCCCCCTTCCAGCTGTTTCAGTGCGCTGGGCCTGTACTTGGAGACAGCCTGTTGAAAGCCGCTCCCGACGCCGCTTCCGGACCCTTGCCAGACCTAATCACCGTCATGCGTTCCCTAGCTGTCATCCCAGTCGCTACATGCGTCCTGCGCACCGAGCTACTTCAGCTCCGCCAGGAACGCGATGAGACATTCCGTGCATTCGCTGCCAGAGTGCGGGGTAAAGCAGAGACATGTGCATATAATGCGGTATGCGAGTGTGGTAAGGACGTGGACTTACCGACCACATCATCCGTGATGTTCTGCTCAATGGCATTTATGACTCGGACATACGCCGCGAGACGCTGGGGACACCTGACGTCCTGGTTAAGCCAGTTAATAACGTAATTGCACTCGTCGAGAACAGAGAGATGGCCCGTAACGCTTCCCGTCGTCCTCCCTATCAGCCATGTCGTCATTCCGGCGCCTGAAGACGACTCCACAGACGAGCCCCGCCCCGAGCCCTGCGGACGGGGCTAAACGTGCCTCGTGCCCGGAATGTAAGAGCGTCTTTAACGTCTTCACGGAGGGGCCTCGCGGGTGGAATCCTAAGCCTCACCAGGTGTGCATCGGCTGCTATAGGGCCCGCCGACGACAGAGGCGTCAACAGCCGTCGTCCGACAGTCAACAGGCCGCCATGGGGTCGGAGCCGGTCTCCCAGGTCTCATCGGTGCAAGCTGGGGCCCGCCCGACGTCACAGGAGCCATCGCCGACGCCGCGCCCCGACGTCGCACGGATGTGTCAACAGACAAGCACCTATCAGACTCGAGCATCTTCTCCAAGGGCGAATGGAGACGGGCCAGGCTGAGAGACCACCCCCGAGCATTAATCACCATCTCGATGGACATGCCAGTCGGGCTGAGGGATTGCACCGGAAACCGGGGCTCGGCCGACGGAGCTCGGATATCCGCCGTCGCGGACACTGGCGCGCAGTCGGACCTTTGGTCGCTGGAGGAGTTCCTGGCCTGCGGTTCTCGCGGGACGACTGCGAGCCCGTCAGCCTCAGCCTGTCAGCCGCCAACCGCTCCCTATATCCATCGAGGGGCGTCTTCGCTAGGCTCTCGACAACCTGCAGTGGGGGGGCTGTACATCCTGCCGTTCCATGGTATATGTGAGCAGCTCGGTCCGGGCCATGTACCTCTCCTACGAGCTTGCTCCAACTCGGCCTATTGCCCGTGAACTTCCCATCGGACGACGTTGCAGGGGGCGCACAAGGAAAGGCGTAGCCCTGACAACGCCAGACCAGCCCTTGTCCGTCAATGCGACGAGGTCAGCCAACGGCGGCTGTGTGGGGCCAGGTGGACCCCGGGACGCCCAGTGCACATGTCCTCAGCGCACGGTCCCCCGCACGCCCGTAGCACTGCCGTTCCCCTTTGTAAGCCAGAGAACAATACAGGATTCAAAGATTGGCTACTCGGGAGATATGCCTCGTCAACGTTCAATACTTGCCCCCATCGAGCACTACCATGCATGGAGGGGCCACCTATCGAGATGCACGTGGACCCCGCAGCTACGCCTAGGGCATGTCACACCGCGGCTACAGTGCCTCTACACTGGCAGCGGAGGGGTCCACGATGGACCTACTGCGGTGACGCAGCCCTTGGGGTCATTGAACGTGTGCCATACGTCGAGCCTGTGACGTGGTGCCATCGTATGGTAGTCACTCGGAAGCACGACGGCTCCCCACGCAGGACCGTGGACCTCTCCCCCCTTAACAGTTCTGCCAACGTGAGACCTTCGCCACTGAGTCCCCGTTCCACCTTGCACGCCGCGTCCCTAAAGGGCACCCTGGAAGACCGCCACGGACGCCTGGAACGGCTACCACAGTGTCCCCCTGCGTGAGTCGGATCGCCACCTCACTACCTTCATCACACCCTTCGGCCGTTGGCGCTACACCAGGGCACCACAGGGTTTCCTGTCATCAGGGGATGGCTACAACCGTCGGTTTGATGCCGTCCTCTCGGACTATGAACGCAAGGAACGTTGCGTGGAATGATACCATCCACTAGACAACCGACCTGGAGCAACACTGGTGGAGGACCATCGACTTCCTGACGCGTGTCGGCCGGTCAGGAATCGTGTTGAACTCAGACAAGTTTCAGTTCGCGGAGAGGTGCGTCGATTTTCGCCTGGCTTCAGGGTGTCGGAATCTACCATCGAACCGCTCCCGAAATACTTGGACGCCATCCGGACTTCCCCACACCCCTAGCTCCACGACGGACATCAGGAGTTGGTTCGGCCTTGTCAACCAGGTGGCCAACTACGCCCAGTTGCGTGACCGATGGCTCCATTTAGCCGTTCCTCAGCCCACGCTGTGTGTTCCTATGGTCCCACCGTTCTGGAGGAGGCCTTCCAGGCGTCCAAGCAAGCCATAATGGAGGCCATCCGTGAGGGCGTGGAGATCTACGACATGCAGAAGCGTACCTGCCTCCGCCCTGACTGGTCCATGCGTGGCAGTGGCTACTTCCTGCTCCAGCAACATTGTCACTGTGCCTCGGGCATACCGGACTGCTGTCCAGGTGGATGGAGGATCACCCTCGCAGGCTCACGTTTCCTGTCCCCTGCGGAGCAACGCTATGCGGCCGTCGATGGGGGAGGCCCTAGCTGTGGCCTGGGGTCTGGAACAGACGCAGGTACTTCACGCAGGGGTCCGACAACCTCGTCGTGGTCACCGACCATAAGCCGTTGGTGAAGATCTTTGGCGACCGTACGCTGGATGAGATCACAAACTCGCGTCTGTTTAGACTCAAGCAGCGCACCCTCCATGGCGCTTTGACATTGTGCATCTGCCTGGCAAGAGCAACTATGCCGCTGATGCCACGTCGAGGCATCCTTCCCCCTCTGGCTCAGCGAACGGCCTCTCATTGGGGCTGCCGAGCGGGCCTGACGCCGTGGAAGTCAGCACTCATGGCCTCCATCCGCGACGACGCACGGGAGCTCGGAGCCGTCTCTTGGCCCCTCCTCGCACGGGAGACAGCAGCTGACGGATGCCTCGGCCACCTCCTCCAACTCATCGAGCAGGAGGGTGGGATTGACGTAAATGACCCTGCCCTGGCGAGTTCTGTCATCGGTCTGGTGAGTCCATATACGCACAGGACGGCGTCCTGCTCTATCGGGACCGCGTCGTGGTCCCCCCATCCCTCCGTGGGAGAGTCCCTTCAGCATCTCCATGCCGCCCACCAGGGAACCTCAGCGATGGGGCAAGCATGCCCGAGCCATGGCTACTGGCCCGGGATGTCCCGGGGACATTCAGGCCACCAGGGACGGATGTGCAGACTGCAACCGCAATGCTCCGTCACAGGCGGCTACAACCACCCCCCTGCCGTCCTCACCCCCGTCCACGCCATTCGAGGCGGTGTTTGCTGACTTCTTCGACTATGGGGGCCCGCACTACCTAGTTGTCGGGGACCGTCTCTCGGGCTGGGTAGAGGTCCTGAGCTCTACGGCGGGTACTGCCCTGGCGGGCTCAGCTGGCCTGGTCCAACACCTCCGTTCATTCTTCGCCACCTTCGGCGTACCGGAGGAGCTCTCAAGCGACGGTGGTCCGGAATTCAAGGGCGAGCCACACTGAGGATTTCCTCCGCTATATGGCACGTCAAAACACCGTGTGTCGTCCGTTAGCTTCCAGCAGTCTAATGGGAGGGGCAGAAGTTGCGGTTAAGACCGCTAAGCGCCTCCTTATGTCCAACACCGGCCCGTCGGGCGGCTTGATCAGGACCGCTTCCTGCGTGCTATGCTGCAGCTGCGAAACACAGCGCCCTGACCCCGACTGCAACCTCGCGCCAGCCTCAGATCATCTTCGGTCGCGCCCCCTTCGTGGGCTCGCTCTCCTTCGTGAACTTGCCGTCGAGAATTCTCGAACCCGCACAATCCGCCTGCTATGCGCGAGGCATGGGCGGCGAAGGAGGACGCCCTTCGGACCCTTATGTCCCGTACCACCGAGTCTCTGGGGACTCACTCAAGACCGCTCGCTCCGCCCATTGGCACTCCGGCGAAAGGGTATTGCTCCAGAACCAGCAAGGCCCAAGCCCCCATTAAATGGGACAGGTCAGGGATCGTGGTGGAGTCGCCGGGCCACGACCAGTATCGGATCAGGGTTGACGGTTCGGGACGTTTGACACTGCGCAACCGGCGCTTCCTCCGTGCCTATACGCCGGCCACACCCTGCGCCCGTGAGCAGCCGGCTGCGCCCTTGCCGCCGCCCGCTGCTCTGGACCATCAGCCCCCACCTATCCACCCGGGCTGGGCGACGCCCCAGGGGATCGCTCAGCGGCCGGCTGTTGGACCCCGCGACTCGGCTATGGGCGCTTCCCCACCGGCACCTGCCGGTGAGGCGTCCTCTGACCTCACCGTTCCTACGGGTGCCTTCCTGGGCGCACCGGTGCCGCAGTCGCCGCCGATGCTGCCCCAGCCTACTCGGCCTGGCCGCGAGGAGGCCGCCTGCACGTTACGAGCCCGAGTCCGGCAGCTGGATTTAGACCGTTAACCTATTCCGTCCCATAGCTTTCCGGTCTGGGGGGGATGAAGAGTTTATCCGCCGGCCACAAGAGGGCAGCGTCACTGCTGTCGCTGCCCGGATATGCCGTGCTTTGACCCGGTAGTGCTTAGCGGCCATTTTAGTTCACATGTTGTTCATCCACTCCGCCTCGAGTTGAGACGTTCATCCACTCACTCATTAAGACTGTTTCCACTACTGTTTAGTGTTCTTAATATATGTAATTTAATATATGTGTATTGGTCATGACATGCATGTATGTAATACTTGTCAGCTTATCCTGCGGCATTGCTCTGTTTCAGGGTGTCGTCATCTTTGTCAATAAAGTACCCAGACTGACATTGAGGAGTGTGTTCTTCAACTTCCCGGGTTTTAGGACGCGTCACTGCGGTTCTCTATGTAGTCGGCCTCCCCCAAAAGAACCACTTCCTCACCGCTAAAATATCCCCACTGACCCCAAACGTGACAAAAAACAACCTTTAATAACCTATTAACCCTTTAAAGTCCTCTACTTCTTACATTAACAATACACTATATAGCTCGGCAACCCTTCAATACCTCAAACCCCTACGTTGAATAAAACACACAATCTTAAATACTCTCATTAAACTATCTTGATAAGCCCCAACAAACCGCCTCGAGACCCTCCTCACAATGTCATAAACACACCAAGAACCAGAGCCCGATCCCACGTGTCAAATCACCTCTTCAGAACCGCTTTTAATCTGTGATTTATATATGTGTAGTGTTGGTTTTAATTGGTTTTTATGAATTGTTACTCTGTAAAGTGTCTTGAGTTCCACAAAAGCTCTCTATAATTAAAATGCATTATTATTTGTATCATCAGAGCTACCGCAAGAACCCAAATACCCCTTTCAACCAAAGCGGTTGTCGCAGGGGCCCGATGGGGAAGCCGTTGCCCGTGTTTCCGCAGCAGCGTGGAAACACCTCGAAGACCCCAGACCCTCCTGAATGGCTGCTCGGGAATTGAATCCCTTCTAACAGCCAAATAAAACCCCGGGTCACTTTGAAGCGTTCAGCGTCTTCAGAGCCAAGTTGGCAGCGATCAGCTCACAGACTGCGGAGCACTGTGTGTTCCTGACCGAGCTGATCTGAGAGGAAGGTCTTCTCAGTGGATGAAAGGCTTTGTTTGAGGATGTAGCCTAACGGAGAACACATCGGGGTTTTAAGTTCATCACAGAGACAGCTGGGTCGTGGTTAAAGTGCAGAGGGACACTGATAAAGCTGTGAGAAGCACAGGAAGTGCCTGAACTCACCACCGGGAGGATCAGTGCTGCCCTCTGCTGGACACAGACAGACATAGGCCTCATGAATCTTTAAAGCACCAGAAAACATTCATTTATAACTTGTTCTCTAAAATGTCAGTTTCACGAAGCCTTCAAGAGAGCTGCTCAAAACACAATTCTTATCAAACCAAAATGGACATTTGTTGCATTTACACACTTAATATAATATCCTGCTTTGCTGTAACGTGTATGTTCTACTTTTTTGGATGCTATTGTATTTCTTTTTGAGATGTTTGAATTGTTTATTTCTAGTCTTTTAATTTCTCTAATGTGCAATGCCGTGTCTTTTTATGCAGCTGCAACGCAAACATTTCTCAAATTGGGATCAATGAAGTACTTGTGTCGCTCAGCGCAAGTTCAATCAGGAAGACCAATACCCTCTGGTGTTCCACGTCATCTCAATCCTCTCTCTCCTCTCCCATTTTCCATTTTCTTCCCTCTCCGTCAGTCGTCCTTTCAGGTGTCAACGCGCAACCCTCCTCCACCCCTTCGCCTCCTAATACAGAGCCAAGCTAAAACCTTCTCCCTTCAGACCGGACCACTTACCATCAGTGTCTAGACCCCGGGGTTCATCGGAGCGGTTTCCCCTCCCGAATGATCGTCCTGCAAACCGGGGCCTCATGGCCAAACATCATTTCCTTCACTCGTAGTAATCCGTCAATCACTATTCCCTCGTATCAGGCGTCCCGGTAATAAACACGTATTCCGTACATCACGTCTCTCCTGATTGAACTTATCTTAGCTCACAAGAAACCAACATGCGTGACTGCTTTATACCGAGAGTACTTCATAACATCTGGGCACCATCAAGTTGACTACTTAAAAGCAACACTGCCAATTAAACTAAGAGACGCAGAAAGACGGTAAAAAAAGTTCTGAAGGTTATTTTTAGTGTCCCAATCACCCATGTGCTTCTTTTTGTTCCGAGTAACTGGATTGCACTTAAATAGCACTTTTATAGTATTTGTGAAACTCAAAGCACTTTGAGTAAAAGCACACAACCGAGGGATCGTGCACACACACGCACACACACACATCAACGGTGTTTTCAAAGTGTATTTTGTTGAGTCGCATTATCTCAGGTTGAACTCGCAGCCTTTCCCTCGTGCTGCTGAAGCACCCGACTCCCTCCGGTGATCAATAAAGCTTCATCTGCACATGCTGAGGAATGAGGCATTTGTTTTTCCCTCTCTATCCAATAAAAAGGGAAATCGTAATTCTACTGCAAACGTTTAATTAGTGGCCTTTTCTAAGCTGTTGTGGAAGAACTCAACGCGTCTACGTCTGACCTCACTAACCAACATCTGCGGGATGAACGGGAACGTGGAGCTTCTCTCCAAGCGTCCGTGTTGGTCCTCCTTTTCTCTCCTGCCTGAGGAGAAGCTCATCTCTGCAGCCAGGTGACGACGTCTGCACCTGAGCACCTGGAGGCAAACAATCCCACACTCGCTGCTCTACAACATGTGCAATATTATTATGAATAATGTTCTAGAATAACGTGCACTTGCGTATCAGTTAATATTGACTTAAATCGTGTGCCCGTCTGTTTCCTGTACAGTTTGATTATTCTGCTGCTGTGTGTATCGTGTTATGAATAAAGTCTCATCTCATTCGACACGAGGGCAGCCATTTGAAGACAAAGTCATCCGTGTTTTTTTCCCCATCACAATTTTTATTATGTGACTTTTTAACAATAAAAACAGGACATTAAAAAAGCAGGTGCGTTCCACAGAGAGCTGAATGTGACCGTGGAAATACTCCGAATAGAATCTGCACGAGAAGTGGAAAG
The DNA here is from genome assembly GCF_902827115.2 of Pseudochaenichthys georgianus. Lineage (NCBI taxonomy): Eukaryota > Metazoa > Chordata > Actinopteri > Perciformes > Channichthyidae > Pseudochaenichthys > Pseudochaenichthys georgianus. Next base: position 18,102 of record NW_027263390.1, read on the forward strand.
TAAGTAAAACACGTCGGAGCAGTTTCTTGAACATCGTGACACTCGGCGCGAGTCGGGATAGATGTTTGGCGTCCAACAGAAGGGCTAAAACTAAAGGGCGCAGGGCGATACAAAATGAAAACAACAAAAGTAAGAAAATGTTACACATGGGTCGAAGATGAACGCTGCAGTTTGTGGTTATACAATTTACATTGCAGGAGCTGGAAGAGGACTGGGAGGAAGTTAAATGTGAAACCTAAATAATAAGTCAACCGAAAGATACATTTATATATTTATATAAAAAATAACAGTGCCTGAGGTGAGCTGCAGCCGCGACAGGCCGAGCTATTCGTTTGGTTTTTGGCATTAAAAAAAGGACGCAGCGTCCGACATTCCCAAAGAAGAAGAAAGAAAGACTTCCTGTTTGTCACGACGGTGTTTCTACGAGTATACGTGACGCTGAAGGGATACAAGGATCATATTAAGGGGGACTCGAGGGAGAGCATGATTGGTTAGAGTCAGACGACAGCGCCCCCTGCTGGCTTCTCTTGATTATCACACGGTATGTTTGTGACGGACAGACGCTCCAGGGCGGGCAGGAAATAATGGAACATCAGGAAGGTCCTCCGGAGGGTTAGAATATCTTCTTCTTTTTGTTCTTTTCCAAAGTCCTGCAGACACAAGAGGACAGAGGAGAGGTCAACTAAAACATTTCCCAAAATAAAGTTCATTATCTTATTTTAATATCCTACTTTTACATTAATTACCCGTGACCTGGCCCTTCATAGTGTTCGTTTTACAAATTCACCGTCAACACGTATGTTTTTTATTCTGATGTATCTTCTATTGGTGGTTCATTACAAAATAGCTCCGTATTTGAAACAGAACAGATTTACTCCAGTGGGGTTTTCCCTTTCACACAATATGCAACTTAATGTTGTAGTTTTACGGATGACTACGGATGTTTTCAGGGTACATAAGCTAACAGTTAGCTCTGTTACGGCTCACCTGTAAAGCTGCAGGAAAAGCGCGATATAAATACTGTTAGGGATTAATTCTGTCTTTACTCCTTAGACCAGGGGTGTCAAACTCAATTCCATCGTGGGCCACATTAGCATTATGGTTGCACTCAAAGGGCCGGTTGTAACTATATAAATATACATATATAAATACATACTATATATGAAATAATATATTATATTATTGCCTCTGCATTGGATTTGTATTGGATAGGGTAATGACTTTGTAATTATGTCTGAAAGCAGAAGTCTAGGGCAAATAATTGCAAGTCTCTTCAGTGCGCATGTGAATGCGCACTGAAGAGACTTGAGATGCATTGTGGGACATTTTATGGGCAACATGCTTCTGTAAAATAAGATGGAGCTTTATTAATCACCGTGGGGAAATTCAGTAGTTTAACAGCAACAGGGTAAGATTGAAAAACAGGACAGCACAGATTCACACAGATTAATACAATTAAGGATAAATAAAAAATAAAAATAAGAAATAACTAAAAAATAAGAAATTAATTAAAATGAACATATATAGATATACTGTAGAGTAGCATGTAACCGTATAATAACGTATTATATTCTTTGCAAGCTCTTGCAGGCCACATAAAATAAAGTCGCGGCCGGATTTGGCCCCCGGGCCTTGAGTTTGACACCCCTGCCATTTAAACCTTATTCTGTGTGTTGACATTTAACCTTATTCTGTGTGTTGACATTTACGACCATCCCTGCTTCTAATCTCCCGTAGGGAATGTGTTAATGCAGTCGTTGATACTAGGGTGTATGGCCTGACCTGGTGGGCACAAGGGGGTTTTCTGAGCTCCAGAGACGTGAGAGACATCTCCTGTGTCTGGAGATGTCTACGCCCATCCCCAATATGTGGGTTGACTCTCTGTAAACTAGTTAAAGGGTCTGCCGAGATGCGAGGCGGATCAGATTTGACATGGCAACCCACCCGCAGTCAGAACCTTTGACTGCGTGACTCGTGATGTGAATTTCTCCGGCCGATGCTTGTATTAAAGATACGTGTTTGACATCAGAACTCCTGCTCGTCCCGTGTCTCCTTCATGACTCGGTGACTGCATTGCTGTACAGAAGTGTCCTCCACAGATAAGACGTGTGATTACCTGGAGGCGTCTAGTTTTCTGCTGCTCCAGGATCCTCTGCTGAGCCTCCCAGCTGTTCTTCTCCTCTTCCAGCTGCCGGCGTTTCTCCTCCAGCTCTCGGTGCTGCAACTCCAGGTTCTTTTCATCTGCTCGTGACGCCTCTGGAGCTAAAGACCGTTGAAGTAGAAGAGACATGAAGAAGAGGGGACACATGTGGATTGAAGAAGAGACATGAAGAAGAGGGGACACAATGTTGATGAAGAAGAGACAATGGAGAAGAGGGGACACATGTTGATGTAGAAGAGACATGAGAAGAGGGGACACATGTTGATGTAGAAGAGACATGAAGAAGAGGGGACACATGTTGAGGGGACACATGTTGATGTAGAAGAGACATGAAGAAGAGGGGACACATGTTGATGTAGAAGAGACATGAGAAGAGGGGACACATGTTGATGTAGAAGAGACATGAAGAAGAGGGGACACATGTTGATGTAGAAGAGACATGGAGAAGAGGGGACACATGTTGATGTAGAAGAGACATGAAGAAGAGGGACACATGTTGTGTAGAAGAGACATGAAGAAGAGGGACACATGTTGTGTAGAAGAGACGTGAAGAAGAGGGGACACATGTTGATGTAGAGGAACATGAAGAAGAGGGACACATGTTGATGTAGGAGACATGAGAAGAGGGGACACATGTTGATGTAGAAGAGACATGGAGAAGAGGGGACACACGTTGATGTAGAGGAGACATGAAGAAGAGGGGACACACGTTGATGTAGAAGAGACATGGAGAAGAGGGGACACACGTTGATGTAGAAGAGACACGGAGACACAACACAGAAAGCCTCTTGAATGTTTCGTTTACCTCGGCCTCGGAGTCTCGGAGCTTCATGAGCTTCTCCTTCACCTTCATCTCAAACACCTGCTCCATCTCCTGCTCCATCTTCTTCATCTTGGACACGTGGTCCCGCCGCTCCTCCTCCATCTGGGCCAGAGGACTCCTGCAGACACGAAGCAGGGTTTCAAAAACTCGCACTCAGCAGAATCGTGCCCTGCCTACAGACTTAAAGGAGCCTTTCTGACTGCAGAGTGATGAAGAGGAGGAGGAGGAGGTGCTTTCCTTCCCAGCGAGGAGGCAAGGAGGTGACAGGGTTCAACAGGCGAACAGGTGTTATTGGGAATCAAACCTAAACCCACGTCTCCTGCTGAAACCCCTCTCCCCTGCAGACAGCCTCCTGAGTGCACCACTTGTCTGCTTTGTTAATATGAAGGAGGAGGAAAGCAAAAGCATTTTCTTTACAGTGTTAGTGAGAATAAAGTAGCAGCTAAGATCTGGCTGTGTTGAGATACAAAACCAACAGCTGAGCCAAAGCATGTATTATTAGCTTTAAGCTAGCTGTTAGCATGGCGCTACGCAGCGTGACGAAGAATCACATTCCCATCAGCTATTATTAGCTTTAAGCTAGCTGTTAGCATGGCGCTACGCAACGTGACGAAGAATCACATTCCCATCAGCTATTATTAGCTTTAAGCTAGCTGTTAGCATGGCGCTACGCAGCGTGACGAAGAATCACATTCCCATCAGCTATTATTAGCTTTAAGCTAGCTGTTAGCATGGCGCTACGCAACGTGACGAAGAATCACATTCCCATCAGCTATTATTAGCTTTAAGCTAGCTGTTAGCATGGCGCTACGCAGCGTGACGAAGAATCACATTCCCATCAGCTATTATTAGCTTTAAGCTAGCTGTTAGCATGGCTCTGCGCAACGTGACGAAGAATCACATTCCCATCAGCCTGAGCTTGTGTTTTGATCTAAATGTGAGAAATACAGCTCTGGAGAAATTAATGAGACCTCTGAACATTATGAGTTGCCCTGCTTTACTATTTATAGGTTTGTATTTGAGTCAGGGTTCATACACTTTCTCACCAAAAACACGACTCTCAGCGGTGCCACTGAAAACGGTTTATTTTAACGTGAACAGGAAAATAAGATCTGAAACATGTCGTGCCCGTCTGAAACAAATCCTTCCTAGCTTCTCCTAAAATCTCTCACCAGCAAAACACCTCGTCAGTTAAAAGCCATTCTACGTTTCAGAACTACACAGTATTTATTATCATATTACTATTTCGGCGATTAGATAAAATATAAATTATATTTGATGCAACTTTAGTTACTTTTCCATGACTTTCCCAGGTTGTCAGTGACCGTAAGAACCCTGTTGAGTAAAATGTATTTTATTCTATAAACTAATAACATTACCGAGTGGTCTCTTTTTCCTGGAGCTGTAGATAAAGTATTTACATTATTTTTTGGGTCTTGTCCAATTGTTGCTGTTGTCTTTTCTCCGGAGTGTTGTCCTCTCATTCTTGTGTTGGGTATGTTTACTTGTTTCCTTGCACCAAGTTAACGAGTTGACCGTTAGTGGATCAGTTTGTTGAAATCTCTGTATTTTCTTCAGCTAAACTGGAAACTCCTGAGCTGCCAGAAATGTATATATACATATTTTTAAATTGTGTTCCTTAAAGGTGGGGTAGGTAAGTTTCAGAAACCGGCTCGAGATACACTTTTTGTTATATTCCATGGAATGCTCTGAACATCCCGATAGCAATGAATATCTGAAGTGCTTTGACAACAAATCCATAAAAAAATGTCATCCGTGGAAGCCGTAATACTGTAAAAAGTACAACCAGGTAGATGGCCGACCTGCCTGTCAGCCTTCCATCGGGGCACACACTTATCTCTGCCCTCATTGGTCATGTGCGCGTTCGTGTGTTGGGGGAGGGGCTCTGTGAGGAAGTGGCAGATTTTCTCCGGTTGTGTATTTTCAATCTCGAGCTGGTTTCTCAAACTTACCTACCCCACCTTTAAGATAATATAAATATATGTATTTAATCCTTTTTATTTGCTAATTCTGAACTTATTTTCTATGTTTCCAAAACCATTTGTATCCCGTTATTTTATTTGTTTCATTCTTTCACGGAGCTCCTTCCACCAAACCCAATGTCCCCAGAATGGATGAAGTGTTCCTCCCAGAAGAACCCAGATCGATTAGTCAGCGTGTGTTCAGCGATCAGCGAGAGCTTCGGAGGTTAATCAATGAGACCGCACGAAGCCAGAAGCAGATTTCAGATCACAGGCGGTTGGAAGGTGTCCCGCCTCTCTTGTGGAATGACGTAATAGCGAAGCAGGATGAAAGCATGTCAAAGCGATGCAGCAGGAAAGCAGGAAGGAGTGAACGAGGCTGAAGAAGTCACTTACATGCTGTCAGATGCCTCAGGCCCTAGGAACAAACACACAGACTCTTAACATGCTGCCGTGAACGTGCTTCAGCAGGCGGTGGATTAGAGCTCCGTTAGTACAGATTAAACACACCGCTGCTCGGTTAGAGTGTGTGTGTGTGTGGTGTGTGTGTGTGTGTGTGTGTGTGTGTGTGTGTGTGTGTGTGTGTGTGCTGCCTCGGTGACAGCTGGCACACTGTAATCTGTCTCCGAGTGTCTGCAGACTGCGACCTTTGTCTGAACTGCAGATTCTGGCCACACTCAGAAGGACATTCTCCCACTAGTTGATATAATTAAGGCCTTTTAGAAATCCCTAGCAGAGAGACGGAGAAACAAAACGAGGACTCCAGTGATCGGAGCACAGACACAAGAATCACACACATCAACAGATAAATAATAATATCAAGGGGTTTCTAGAAAGATATAGTTCGAGTACTGTGGCTCTGATCTTGTATAAGACGCATCAGCGGTCACAGTGAACGGAGGAAGAAGAAGTACTCAGATCTTGTACTTAAAGGGGACCTATCATGCAAAATGCACCTGTGTACGTCTTGTATACGTGAACATGTGTCCCCGGTGTTCCAGGGAACTCACCAATGCCAGAAAACACAACCCTCTCTTTTCCTCCGTACCCAAATCTACTGCAAAACGGATCTGACACAGACTGATCCAGATTTGAACACTTCTATGACGTCACAGAAGTGGCGCTACGGCTATTGGGCCCACTCCACCAATCAGGAGGAGACAGCCACGGACATTGCCGTTCGAAAGCGCTGGAGACGCTGTAGTACATATGCCAGGCCACCAGATGGTGCTGTTCTCACAGAATCAGCCCATCAGCATGATTTGTTTGGTATTTTGAAAAATAAAGTATAAATATGCCTTATAGGTCCTACACTTTATTATTCAAATATAGCATGATAGGTCCACTTTAAACAAAAGTATATATGTACTGCGTTACAAGAGAAACACCCTTAAAGTAGGCACTGATCTTGTTTATAAGGTATATAAATTCTGTGGAGAACATGACGCTCGTATACAAGATGTCTCCTGACGTAAACAACAACGTGACGTAAACAACAACGTGACGTCGGAGCTCCGTAAAAGCAAAGCCGTTTCGGCCGTTTCACGCTCAGATTTCTGGAGGAATTATGCAGTTTTTGACGAACAGAAATCTTGTTTTCTGAAATCACTTTAACATTTTACTGGGAAATCTGCATTTTGGTTTGAGGGCGCAGAGACCCTGTAATCTGGTAAACGTCCCTCAACGTCCCTCAACGTCCCTAAACGTCCCTAAACATCCCTCAACGTCCCTAAACATCCCTCAACGTCCCTAAGCGTCCCTAAGCGTCCCTCAACGTCCCTAAGCGTCCCTCAACGTCCCTAAACGTCCCTAAACGTCCCTCAACGTCCCTAAATGTCCCTAAGCGTCCCTCAACGTCCCTAAGCATCCCTAAGCGTCCCTCAACGTCCCTAAGCGTCCCTCAACGTCCCTCAACGTCCCTAAGCGTCCCTAAACGTCCCTCAACGTCCCTAAGCGTCCCTCAACGTCCCTAACCGTCCCTCAACGTCCCTAAGCGTCCCTCAACGTCCCTAAGCGTCCCTCAACGTCCCTAAGCGTCCCTAAACGTCCCTCAACGTCCCTAAGCGTCCCTCAACGTCCCTAAGCGTCCCTCAACGTCCCTAAGCGTCCCTAAACGTCCTCAACGTCCCTAACCGTCCCTCAACGCCCCCTTTGTTAATGGTCGAGGACTGGCATATCTACATGACGCTAGATAACAACAAATAACCCAATGTCGCTTTAGCTCAAACCGTCTCATCCGGCCCAATCTTCATGTTTTATACGAGTCCAAGCCAACGACTGCTCCAGCGACGGTGCATTCACGTGGTTCATCTCTGCTTGCATCTTTAATTGTGATATTATTATCATGATATCATTATTATACTTTGTTGTCGTGAGCAGATGAACGTACTTGGTGAGCTGTCCCTTGTTCTTGTTGTTGTCCGAGCCGTTGTACGTGACTGCGGCGAGTTTCCTGCTGCGGTAATTCTCGTAGTGAACGTTGTTCGTCACGTCCTTCAGGTCCTGCATATTAGTGCTGGGGGGAAAACATTTCCTTTAGTCTTTGTATACAATACTTGAAGTCACTGCTGACAAACTGGAGTTGCACTTTGTTGATTTATTAAACACGTTTCTCACCGGATGAGCATGTTCCGGAGGATGGTGAAGTCGCAGTGCTCTCCGTTCTCCACTAGGGGGACACACAGAGCAGATACATTTCAAACAACTTGTATTTCTGGTTATTATCAGATAAAAACACGATTAATATCAGGGCAGCGAGAGCCTCAGAGAAACACGTGAACGTTGGAGGAAAACCAAGTAAATATATGCACAGAACTTCTCTTCAGACACAAGCGGTACTTTCTTATTTATAAACTTGGAATTATTCCCTTTAACTGGAATTAATTAAATTAATAAATAAATCAAAACGTTATTGCTTTTAGTCCCAGAACATAATTACAATTGACAGTGTTTCATACACTTTTTCACCAATGACTTTCCAGGACCTCTCCATGACCTTTACCTAATTTTCCATGACCAAAAATTACTCTCTCAGCGGTACCACTGAAAGATTTGTATTTTAACATGGTAAGCTGGAAAATAAGGTCTGCATATGAAACATGTCGTGCCTATCTAAAACAAATCAAATAGGCTTACTAACTCCGACAGACTAAAGCACTGTAGACTAGAGGGCGTGATTGTAAAAATCTCTCACCAGCAAAATACCTCGACAGTTAAATGCCATTTTACGTTTCATTACTATACAGTATTTATTATTGTTTATGTATTACTATTTCGGGAATTCGATAAAATATAAATTATATTTGATGCAACTTTAGTTATATTTCCATGACTTTTCCAGGTTTTCAATGACCGTAGGAACCCTGAATTGATGGTTTTTTATTACACCCACAAGACTTGTATTTATTCAATGCTTTCTACGCTTAAGAATTGAATTGTTATTAAACAGTATAATTTCAGGATGTGTTCAGTTATATATTTTGCATCAATAATATAATTTTAGTCATTTTATAAAATGATTATCTCTTCACTTGATATATTCTTTGAAACACGATCTTTCAGTATGTTTCTTTTACTGTCTTTGTGAAGCACTTTGTACATTTTTCAAATAGCCTTAAATCATCTCCACTGTATTACAATAACAACCCAGAGAGCTGCAGGGAGAGGAAGCACCAGCAGGGGGCGCCCTTTAGCACGGTTAGCATTCCCTCGGCATTAAACCTCCCCCGTCCTGACTCGGAGCCAGAGACATTGTTGGTATTCAAGAAATCCCAACAGACAAACAGTTCATAGTAAAACTCCCACGGTCCTCCAGCAGGCTGCATGTCAAACCTTTACTACACTGACAGAGAGAACTCTTTAAAGTAGAGACACTACATACTGATATACACCTGGACATCAGCAGGAGAGGACTCTTTAAAGTAGAGACACTACATACTGATATACACCTGAACATCAGCAGGAGAGGACTCTTTAAAGTAGAGAACACTACACACTGATATACACCTGACATCAGCAGGAGAGGACTCTTTAAAGTAGAGACACTACATACTGATATACACCTGAACCATCAGCAGGAGAGAACTCTTTAAAGTAGAGACACTACATACTGATATACACCTGAACATCAGCAGGAGAGGACTCTTTAAAGTAGAGACACTACATACTGATATACACCTGAACATCAGCAGGAGAGGACTCTTTAAGAGTTAGAGACACTACATACTGATATACACCTGGACATCAGCAGGAGAGGACTCTTTAAAGTAGAGACACTACATACTGATATACACCTGAACATCAGCAGGAGAGGACTCTTTAAAGAAGAGACACTACATACTGATATACAGCTGAACATCAGCAGGAGAGGACTCTTTAAAGTAGAGACACTACATACTGATACACACCTGAACATCAGCAGGAGAGGACTCTTTAAAGTAGAGACATTACATACTGATATACACCTGAACATCAGCAGAGAGGACTCTTTAAAGTAGAGACCACTATTCCTGATATACACCTGGACATCAGCAGGAGAGGACTCTTTAAAGTAGAGAGACTACGTACTGATATACACCTGGACATCAGCAGGAGAGGACTCTTTAAAGTAGAGACACTACATCCTCAATAACACCTGAACATCAGCAGGAGAGGACTCTTTAAAGTAGAGACACTACATACTGATATACACCTGAACATCAGCAGGAGAGGACTCTTTAAAGTAGAGACACTACCATACTGATATACACCTGAACATCAGCAGGAGAGGACTCTTTAAGTAGAGACACTACATACTGATATACACCTGAACATCAGCAGGAGAGGACTCTTTAAAGTAGAGACACTACATACTGATATACACCTGAACATCAGCAGGAGAGGACTCTTTAAAGTAGAGACACTACATACTGATATACACCTGGACATCAGCAGGAGAGGACTCTTTAAAGTAGAGACACTACATACTGATATACAACTGAACATCAGCAGGAGAGGGACTCTTTAAAGTAGAGACACTACATACTGATATACACCTGAACATCAGCAGGAGAGGACTCTTTAAAGTAGAGACCCTACATACTGATATACACCTGAACATCAGCAGGAGAGGACTCTTTAAAGTAGAGACACTACATACTGATATACACCTGAACATCAGCAGGAGAGGACTCTTTAAAGTAGAGACACTACATACTGATATACACCTGAACATCAGCAGGAGAGGACACTTTAAAGTAGAGACACTACATACTGATACACACCTGAACATCAGCAGGAGAGGACTCTTTAAAAGTAGAGACATTACATACTGATTATACACCTGAACATCAGCAGGAGAGGACTCTTTAAAGTAGAGACACTACATCCTGATATACACCTGGACATCAGCAGGAGAGGACTCTTTAAAGTAGAGACACTACATCCTCATATACACCTGAACATCAGCAGGAGAGGACTCTTTAAAGTAGAGACACTACATACTGATATACACCTGAACATCAGCAGGAGAGACTCTTTAAAGTAGAGACATTACATACTGATATACACCTGAACATCAGCAGGAGAGGACTCTTTAAAGTAGAGACACTACATACTGATACACACCTGAACATCAGCAGGAGAGGACTCTTTAAAGTAGAGACACTACATACTGATATATACCTGAACATCAGCAGGAGAGGACTCTTTAAAGTAGAGACACTACATACTGATATATACCTGAACATCAGCAGGAGAGGACTCTTTAAAGTAGAGACACTACATACTGATATACACCTGAACATCAGCAGGAGAGGACTCTTTAAAGTAGAGACACTACAGACTGTGCAGTAACACCTCAGTGTGCTACGTGTCACTTTATCTGAACACTATCCTTAAAGCTTTGAACGTCTCACCAAACTGTGACGGAGACTTCCTGTTTGAGGTCATACTCAGCTCTCATTTCCTGCACAGACTAACTTCCCACTAATAGCTCCACGATGTGATGCTTCTTCATAAAAGGCTTGAAATGTTGCCAAACGTTGGTCCTGATTAGTTTCCCTGTTAGGAGATCAAAGCCAGTTTGCAGAAAACACGACTAAAATAACATTAAGGGATAGTTTGAATGTTTTGAAAGTAGGTTTTATAGGCATTAAGACATAGTCAGCGTATAACTAGCTACTGTACGCCTGCATGCTGTATTCAGTATGTCGTCACCGCTTCACAGACATTATATTTGCTACCTTCAAACCCACCAAACTGCATTGACAGAAGCAGTCATCATTACATGCAGAACGGTGAAGGTTTTGGTCGAGCGCTGCCTCAAGCAGCTCGTATGTTTGTGTTGTTGCGTCACTTTGGTGGATCTGTACGAACCCTTAAAAACACAAAATAACTAGGACCGGGACTTTAACGCGTTAATTAAGATTAATTAATTACACAAAAATTAACGCATTTTAATCGCACTTATTTTTGCACAGCGGAACGTTTCTCACTGGATGAGTTTCAGGCGTACCGATTATACTGGAGCACCAACTAACGTTCATGACTTCAGCATGGGACTTCAAACGACAACAAACCACGGTGAACAATAGTCAAGCATGAACGAACAAGCTGATGAGACGCTTTGGGCGGCCCCGTGGATGGGACATTCTGTTTTCAAAAACGGACGGATGGAAGCGTCGACAAGAGCCGCAGCACATCAAGCCTGAAGTATCACCTCAATGCAAAGCATGTAGCAGCTAGCATGTAGCAGCTAGCGTGTAGCAGCTAGCGTGTAGCAGCTAGCGTGTAGCAGCTAGCGTGTAGCAGCTAGCGTGTAGCAGCTAGCGTGTAGCAGCTAGCGTGTAGCAGCTAGCGTGTAGCAGCTAGCGTGTAGCAGCTAGCGTGTAGCAGCTAGCGTGGACGTTAGCCCGACTTCCGAGTGCCAAGGAACCACACCCTGACCCCAACCCACACTCAACCAGACGACTGGTTTTCAGGGCCAGGATGAGTCAGTCCACGTCTGAGAGAATAACCAGCTCTCTGGCTCTCTGGACTGCACTCGACTGTCGACCACGTGGAGTCACATCCATGTGAAAACTGCTTCTCACTGTTCTCAGGTCAGATATGTATATTTGATTAAAAATGCGATTAATTTCGATTAATTAATTACAAAGCCTCTAACTAATTAGATACATTTTTTAATCGAGTCCCGGCTCTAAAAATAATACAAACTGAACTAAATGAATTGCGGCGGAAAGTCCCGTCTTCTGAGAGTTCAAATGACTGTTTCAGTCAATGGAGCGCGGTGGATTCAAAGCGGTTGTGTCTCTGAGCGACTGATGCCTTTACCTGGGGTTGCGTTTATCAGCAGACAGTCTAACGGTGATTAAAGAGTTACATTAAGGACACAGACATGTTTTAAAGCCCCCTGTGGAGTAATCTCATTATCTACTTATGACCTTAAGTTTCTCACTGAAACACACTGATGTGAGGCCTACCATCAAATGCTTTATAACTGATGCTGGGGAAATCCTGAAAGTCCTCTTCCAGCATGAGAGCAGCATGCTAACAAGGCTGTAACTGTAGCTGTGAACATGACAGGATGTCTGATGACCTGGAAGAGCATCAGGACTGCTTGAGGCATGTGATAGCTATGTGATGAACATGATGACTCAGCCTCTATGGAGAGAGACATCAAGCATGCTCATTTCTGACGTGGAGCTAATCTGAAGTAAACATTGAGTACTGCTTTCTAGTCCTCCATCTTGTGACTGAGTGACTCCCTCTCTTGATATCAGCATGTGAAGGACACTGCTCAGGAACTAGTCTCTGTATGTGATGACTCCTTCCATTCAGAGAGGATCACAGATACACGGATCCTGATGTTGAAGATCAAGCCGGGGACCAGGGATTATTGATATTTTAGTATTCAGAAAAAGTCAGATTTTTTAAATATTGAGAAAATGTAAGAATTTTGAGGAAAAAATATATAATTTTGAAAAAAGTCCGAATTTTTAGATTTTGAGGAAAAAATAGCGGATTGTGAGAAAAATTTGGAAGAAAAAAGACAGAATTTTGAGAAAAAGTCCGAATGTTGAGAGAAAGTCAGATTTCTTAGATTTTCAGAAAAAAGCCAAAATGTTGAGAAAAAGGTATTTTTGTTCATGACCGGATGTATGATAACAAGAAGCGGCAGTCCTCCATCTTGTGACTGTGTGACTCCCTCTCTTGATATCAGCATGTGAAGGACACTGCTCAGGAACTAGTCTCTGTATGTGATGACTCCTTCCATTCTGGAGAGGATCCTGAGGCTGAAGCTCAAGCCGGGGACCAGGGAGATTTAACATTTTAAGTATTCAGAAAAAGTTGGGATTTTGAGAAAAAGTCATAATTTTGAGATAAAGTCATACATTTTTAGATTTTGAGAGAATGTACCGTACTTTTCGGACTATAAAGCGCACCTGCATATAAGCCGCAGCAGCTAAATTGTCCGTCTGTCTTGCTCTTGTTCTGTCTCTCGGTTCCACTTTTACTTTGGCTTTTTCCGGCCTCCAGCTTTTCCTGCTGGAGCCCGCCGCTTAAAGGTGGCGTGCGCGGACCGGTCATAGAGCCCATAGAGTTAGAGGTGGCGGGTGCGGACCGGTCATAGAGCCCATAGAGTTAAAGGTGGCGGGCGCGGACCGGTCCTAGAGCCCATAGTGTTAAAGGTGGCGGGCGCGGACCGGTCATAGAGCCCATAGTGTTAAAGGTGGCGGGCGCGGACCGGTCATAGAGCCCATCGTGTTAAAGGTGGCGGGCGCGGACCGGTCATAGAGCCCATCGTGTTAAAGGTGGTTAATTTTACCTGTAAAATCCATAGATTTAGGAGGTTCCCTAGTGGCCGTTAGCTGTACACAAAAAATGGGGGAAAAAGTCGCGGCTTATAGTCCGAAAAGTACGGTAATCATTTTTGAGAAAAAGTCCGAATTTTGAGAAAGATCATAATTTTGAGAGAAAACTCAGTATTTTGTTCATGACCGGATGTATGATTACAAGAACCGGCATTCCTCCATCTTGTGACTGTGTAACTCCCTCTCTTGATATCAGCATGTGAAGGACACTGCTCAGGAACTAGTCTCTGTATGTGATGACTCCTTCCCTCAGGAGAGGATCACAGACACACGGGTCCTGAGGCTGAAGCAGATATTTTTCTAACAACTTACATTTTGTATTGGACGTTTCTACTTTAATTTCTTATGTTTATAAACACTTTCACCCTAAATGGATCATTCGTCACAAACTCGATTTCCCTCTCGGATCAAATCAAATCAAGTTTTATTTATAGCACATTTATAAACGATGTGTGGTGGAGCCAAAGTGCTGGACATAAAATAAAAATAGCCTACAGTAGAGACACTTTACAGCAAATACAACAGCACAGACCCTCTGTCCTCAGACCCTCTGTCCTTAGACCCTCTGTCCTTAGATCCTCTGTCCTTAGACCCTCTGCCCTTAGACCCTCTGCCCTTAGACCCTCTGTCCTCAGACCCTCTGTCCTCAGACCCTCTGTCCTCAGACCCTCTGCTAGACCCTCTGTCCTTAGACCCTCTGTCCTTAGACCCTCTGTCCTTAGACCCTCTGTCCTTTGACCCTCTGTCCATAGACCCTCTGTCCATAGACCCTCTGTCCTCAGACCCTCTGTCCTCAGACCCTCTGTCCTCAGACCCTCTGTCCATAGACCCTCTGTCCATAGACCCTCTGTCCTCAGACCCTCTGTCCATAGACCCTCTGTCCTTAGACCCTCTGTCCATAGACCCTCTGTCCTCAGACCCTCTGTCCTCAGACCCTCTGTCCTCAGACCCTCTGTCCTCAGACCCTCTGTCCTCAGACCCTTAGAGAGCAGCAGAGGAGGGATCCCTCTCCCAGGACGGACAGACGTAAATAAAGTTGTGATTCTGATTTAAACGGCACATGGATTGTGCGACTGCTCTGCAAACCATCTACACGTGATGTCCGATCAATGATCCAACACACAGTGGAAATATTGGTGTGTGTTTCGGTGTGTGTGTGTGTTTCCATGTCTTTGTGTGTGTGTGTTTCCATGTCTTTGTGTGTGTGTCTGTGTGTGTGTGTTTCCGTGTGTGTGTCTGTGTGTGTGTGTTTCCGTGTCTTTGTGTGTATGTGTGTGTCTATGTGTATGTTTTCGTGTGTGTGTGTGTCTGAGTTTCCGTGTGTGTGTGTTTCCGTGTCTTTGTGTGTATGTGTGTGTCTATGTGTGTGTGTGTGTGTGTGTGTGTGTTTTCGTGTGTGTGTGTCCGTGTGTGTGTGTTTCCGTGTGTGTGTGTGTGTCTGAGTTTCCGTGTGTGTGTGTGTGTGTATCCGTGTGTGTGTATCCGTGTGTGTCTGTGTTTCTGTGTTTCCATGTGTCTGTGTGTGTGTTTCCGTGTGTGTGTGTCCGTGTGTGTGTCCGTGTGTGTGTCCGTGTGTGTGTCCGTGTGTGTGTCCGTGTGTGTGTGTGTGTCCTCTCACCTTCAGCCACCCCCCAGGGATACTGCCTGCCACGCACTTTTTTCCCGTTGACCTCGATGATGGTGTTACTGCCAACGACCGCCAGAGGTAAACGATCCTGCAGAGAGGAAGAGGAGGATGAAGAGGAGGAGGATGAAGAGGAGGAAGAGGCTTCAGAATCCTGTATCACAAAATCGAAAATCTAATTATAAAAGCCACTGCGATAAATAAAGTCTACAGATTATTTTTTTACGGTCCATCATTCTGCAGGACGTCCTTTCTGTGGCTCGTTTTGTAATGTTATTTTTGATGCAAGTCAAAGTCCTCGTACGCGTAAACCCACCGGGTAATAAACCTGTTTCTGAGGTCGTTTATCGTATTGTTCATTTCATTGGCCTTCCGTGTTTCTAAGGCAACAACAAAATGGGATCGCTTCTTTTCAAAAACTAAAGCATAGCTCACGCACATCAGAGTGTGTACGGTATCATCGCTGCAGTCAAATCGGTTTTATTGAACGTTTCTTTAGAGCAGGGGGTCAGACTCAATTTCATCTCGGGCCACATTATCATCAAAGGCCAGTTTTATATATAAGACTATATAAAAATACATATATTATAAATATTTAATATTGTATGTTTTTTTTTCCTTTGTGTCTCTTTTTATATTAATTTTGTATTTATTTATTTTTATTTATTTGTTCTGTCTTTGTATACATGTACGTACGTGTATGTGTACATGTGGGTATACATATGAGTATATGGGTACAAGTATTACTGTTACTATTCTTTATTCCCTTATCTATACATTTTCTTTTAATATTATTTTCTATATTACTTTACTTTTACCTATACAGGTATCTATCTTATTTATTTATTTAGTTAGTTATTTATTTTACTAGCTAGGACCGGGAGGGAGGGAAAGGGGAAAAATAAATAAAAATATTGACTGTATAAATGTGAACTCATTGTGCCTGACTCAATAATAAAAAAGTTACATTTTTTTTTTTTAATATTGGATTATTATCGGATAGGGTAATAACTTCATAATTAACTACGTCTGAAAGCAGAAGCTTAGGGCACATAATTGCAAGTCTCTTTAGGGAGAATGTCACAAAATGATTTAAAAAGTTAAAAAAGAAAAGAAAAGAAAAGTTATATTTTGAAGAAAAAGTCAGATTCTGAAAAAAGGCACATTTCAGATGCATTGTGGGACATGTAGTTTATGGGCAACGTGCTTCTGTAAATCGCCATGTAACCGTATAACAAACATATTATATTCTTTGCAAGCTCTCGTGGGGCCACATGAAATGAAGTCACAGGCCGGATTTGGCCCCCGGGCCTTCGGTTTGACCCCCTGCTTTAGAAGAACACACCTTGATCCTCCTGACCATCTTCATCTCCTCCTCATCGTCCGTCTCCGGGAACTCGTAGATTTTGATTTTGTGCTCCTGGATTTCTTTCATGATCTGCAGAGAGGAAAACGGG